>NC_054540.1:8705445-8820445 GCF_017654505.1 Polyodon spathula
TATGGAAACCAAACTCAAAATCATAATAATATGTTAAACATTTACAGCTTGCATTTTACATCCAAGCAGATTTCAATGTAAATTTGAGAGCATCAAAAACAAAGCAAGGATTAGACCAGGCATTTTAATATGGTATGTTCCATAATTAGCACTCCATACTTATCCCTAATCTGAACTGGGTCCAATCACGTGGATGGTGGACTCTACTGTATTAAGACAAAGTGCACATCACAATGGAAAATATGGGGTTAAACAATCACTGCAAGCTTTTACCACAAGCAGGATTGCGTTTTACACATTAGCCAGCAAACATTAAAGCATATTAGAAAAGTGCGAGTACATTTTTTGGTAAACCCTCATAGATAGAAGGAACCCAGGTAGGATGCACATCTCTGTAATGAAACCATCATTACTGCGTACAAATTGTGTTCGTGGCAGCTCAGTAATCTTGTATGCACAGATGGGGTTTACAAGATTCCCTGGTAATGTCACATGGATCTATTTACATCAGATTTGACCTATAGTCAGACAATGCCATCATACACATGGCCACCACCAACCAATAGAACAACACAGCAGAGGCTATCTGCTTGGTCGGTTGTTAAAGGCAGTGACCTCATTTGCTCTGTCTGTTCATGGTGTTCCTGCAGAGATGATCAATTCGATTTCACTTCTGACAAATGTGTCCCTCTCTCCCTGGCCTGTTTTTTTTTTTTTTCCCCCCCAGAGACAGGACTCTGTATCTTGTTTGGCCTGGTTTGCAACGATTTGATAGTTTCATATTGGAGATTTCTTTATTATTATTTTGGCATACATTTTTAGTTAACACTTAAACAATGGCTACAAATGTATATGCATTTCAATAGAGTTTAATAGGATTGCATAGAGGTCTAAATAACAAATGTTATTTTCTAATGATTTTTCTAGTCCAGAAGATATCATTTTTAAAATGGCCACACATGCATCATAATGATTCAAGGAGTTCAAGGAATTTACTGCCATTATTTTAAATTGTAACCTATTTTCAAAGTTTGGATGTACTAAGCTAGATATAAAATGTAACATAAATAGCTTTTTATTTATGTATTCTTAACAATTTAACAGATGCTTTTATCCAAAGCGATTTACATAGACTAGGGGTTGAACTATGCATCAACAACTACTGCTAGTGCAGTCACTTTCAACAGGACCTCGGTAATTAGATAATAGCATATCAAATGATACTAAAAGCATAGTGAAAGCATTGTAGAGAATTACTATGCCGAATCAGATACACAGTGAACCTCTTTTTATAGTCCTTCAGCCTACTGCTTTTAAAGAAAAAAAAAATGTTATGTCTAACAGTACAATGGTGATACAAATTACCAGTAAAGATTTGTATCCCCTCCAGGCAGATTAGCAGGCTAAGTAAAGTTGCTGCTGCTCTTCCAGTTTTGAAACCTATTGTGCCAAAGAAAAGTACCAGTAGATTAACACAACAAATATATGACCTTGTGACACAGCTGGCTGAGTGGTGAACAAACAAAACGGCTCGTTGGCCAAATTAAATCGACAGACAAAGAAAGTGGATGAACAGAAAACAAGTACCGTGCTGGAAGCACACACAACCCCGAGTGAGTGAAAACATGCAGCTTTTATGCAGCTGTACCGAGACTCGATTGCTAATCAATCATTCAATTGGAGTTTCGGTACAACTGCACGTGAATTAATCAAGCACTGCGCAATCCTCGTGCTTAAATACAAATATACATTTTAAATCACTTGTGTTACACGGACCCATTTATATCCCGTATACCAAGGACTCTACACCAGCATTAACACAAACACGGAACACATAACACAAATAAACACAGGGGTGGGGCACATTGCCACAGACCTCCTTAGCAACGTTTTGCATTGCAGTCATATGGGGGCATATAGGACAAGAAAGTTAAATAACCAAAAGATTTGTCTCTGGGTGTTTGTGGCTGAGTTTATAGCATCCTTGACTAAAGGTTACATGTTAAATTCCTACTGGAGAATAACCTGAACATACTTAACCTTATATCAAAGCCAGTATACATTACACAGCAGTGGGTAATTCCAGTCCTGTGGGGCAATTCCACTGCATAGTTAACTCATTTAGGACATGAATGGAACAAAGATCTGGATTGAAATTGTTCTTGTTGCCTTGCAATAGTATGTAGGGATTAGGCTTCAGATGGATACAAAGAACTGAGATCTATCATTGCATTTATGTAACGTGTTTTACACAAAAGTATCGCAAAGCACTGTACAGTACATAGCAAAAAAGACCCAAACACAATATATTTTGTATAGCAAGTCACACATACAACTGCCACAATCAAATGAAGGCAGAACATTCCATAATTTCTGAGCTCTACAGGAAAAAGCCCTACCTCCAGTATTGCTTTTATTGACCCTAGAATTGACCAGAAGCCGGCATCGTGTGATCTCAGAGTGCGGTTTGGAAGATTCTCAGTAGCTCAGTAGTCAGTAACTCCTGCAAATAACTAGGTGATAATCCATTCAGAGCCTTGTAAGTTAACAGCAAAAACTTAAAATCAATTCTATACTGCACAGGGAGCCAGTGTAAAAAGGCCAAAACAGGGGTAATATGTTCACCTTTCCTGGTCTTAGTGAGAATTCTCGAAGCGGCAGTATTCTGAACAAGCTGTAAACGGGATACCACATGTTTTGGGACACCAGAGTGAACTGCATTACAGTAATCAATTCTAGATGAAACAAAGGCATGCATTAGTCTCTCGGCATCAGGTACAGAAATAATTGATCTAAGTTTGGCTATATTTCTCAAATGGTACGAAGATACTTTAATAATTTCCCTAATATGAATCTCGGATGAGAGGTTCAAAGATGACCCCAAACTCTTAATTTCTAATTTAAGTTTTGATGAGAGACTGCAAAGGTCGAGCTCAAGTAATCCCACATTTCCTTTTAATTGGTTTTGTGAGTCCACTAGCATAACGTCTGTTTTATCTCAATTTTGCACTAGAAAATTCTGTGACATCCAATGCTTGATATCTGTAAGTCAAGTAGCTAAAAGCACCCAGGCAGAAATTACTGGCTTTAGGGACAAATATAGCTGGGTATCATCAGCATAGCAATGGAATTTCATGCTGTGTCTGCAGATAATGTGGCCTAATGATAGCATATATAATGAAAACAACAAAGGACCTAGAATGGAGCCCTGTGGAACACCGCAGACAACTTCCGATAATGCCAATTTTACCTACCCAATAGAGCCAAACTGAAACCTATCAGCAAGATAATATTTAAACCAGGATAGGACAAGGACATACAGTGCTACTGAGCTTTCAAGACAATTCAGTAGGATGGAATGGTCTACAGTATCAAAGGCAGCACTAAGATCTAGAAGAATTAAAACTGCTGGAAAGCCCAAGTCAGAGCCTGTCAGCAGATCATTCACAACTCTGACAAGGGCCGACTTGGTGCTACGTACAGTACAAAAACCAGACTGAAAGTTCTCAAATATACCATTAAGAATTAGAAATGTTTGAAATTGAATTGCAACAACTCTCTAGAACCTTATCTAATAATGGTAGGTTGGAGATTGGTCTATAGTTATTGAGGACTTAGGGACCAAATTCTGTTGCTTAAGCATAGGCTTTACTTTACCACTGTGACCTTTTTTTAAAAAACACTCTGAGTTTTGATTGGAGCTACAGTATCTAAGACACCAGTCAAGGTGGTGTTGTAGGTATTAACCAGTTCATCTACTGATGACTCATAGAATAGTAATGAGCTCAATACATCAGAAAGCTTAACAGCAGTTGAAGAACTAATTACCCAGGATTTAAATGTATAGTCCACAGTCTTTCTTGATACTAGCAGATTCACCTCAAAAAGATTGGCAAGATGATCTGAAATAGTAAGATCTAGGGTTATGACGTTCTTGACAGCTAAACCACAAGAAATTACCAGATCTAAAGTATGGCCATGATTATGCATATATCCTTTGACATGCAGGATATAATCTAAGTAGCCTCAACATAAAGGATAAAATCACTCAATAAAAGAAACCTATCATATTTGACTGTCAATATAGATAGCAGATCCCCAAATGCAGTCAGAAATAGCGGATTTGACTTAGGTGGTCAATAAATAATTGCAATATGAACAGGTAACGGACTGTTTAATGTCAAGGTTAAAACTTCAGAAGATGAATAACCTTTCCTGTTTGAATTGTAGTTCGCTACAGAAAACAGTAGCAAGTCCACCTCCCTATCCAATAGAGCAAGCTTTCTGGAAAAAAGAATAATTAGGTGGAGAAGCATTTAACAGGAGAGCATTGGTGCTAACTCCACGGAATCTCTGATCGCTTTCCTGTCCCAGAATAGATGCTCTGAAGGCTAGTCTGTGTAAGTATCTCAAATGAACAGATGTTGGAAGTGGGAGGACCATCTGCAATCTCTGTAAATTGATTTAAAAGGATTTGCATACACTGTAGTAATTTCCAAAACAAATCTGTAGTATTTAGAGGGGGAGTTATTTGAGCTACACGTTACAAAAGCAATGTTTGATTTAGGTGTATTGCCAACATCAATAAGGCATTGAAAAAAATGTAACAGTGTGTATTGACTCCTGACATAGGGGGTTTGCTTCATAATTGTGAGCATTCGTATTTTAATGACTTTTACTTGATGCCAAAGCCACGGATATATTCTACTGCTGTTGAAAGTCGATTGAAAAGCCTGTGGAACATTCTGGTTTGACAGCTCCTTTGTTTTCCACACTTTGATCCTGCTCTACACATAAATATTTAAATTGTGTTCAAATACTAATATATTTAATACAGTATTATTTAGTTAATTGAATTCATAAGCAGACTGCAGTCATCCTACAAAACATTGAGGAACTCCAGTTTCCGAAGTGATCTGCGATTTTGTTGGATACATGTTTTCTTCACTGGTAGTTTCTTATACTTTAGGACAAGAGAAACAACTTTTTAACAAAAAACATGTAAACTCTTAATACAGTAGTTTACATCATCCAATATTTCAAACCTGAGGTATACAATTCAGAGGGGAAAGTTATTGAAATTAATAGAAAGTGACTTTTCAGCACTTTTCAAGTTGTGGATTATATTTTAATGCTTTTTGCATTGCTGAATTTATCAATTAATTTATTCTTAAAACAGAAAGCAATAATCCACGACAGGGTGTGTATGATACGTCCTTAACTGACAGTATATGACAGCGAGAGGATTTTTTTTTTAAGCTGTTAACCCAGATACACTTGGATCTTCAGAGGTGATTGGCCCATAGCTTTGTCTTACTGCCCAATCATGTGATCTTGTTCAGCCCATCACGACGTTACATTTATCCAAGCTATGAGACAGAGACAGGGAAACAGATGGACATAATAATTGTTTGAATGAGAACCCTAAAATTGAACTTATTATTAGTTTGGAATATGGTGGTGTACAATCCCTAGAACTGACATTGTCATACACTGGTTGAAAACAAATCATTAAAATAATGATTTCTATTATTGATGACAAGTGGTAGATTCAGATTTATTTGCTTTAGTTTCCAGTCACCAGGTGCAATGGAGCAATTAATGAAAAAATTAAGTCACGAAGGAAAGAAAACAAACAGTATGTGGGTCCAGCACTATTTTGTTTTCATAAACACATGTGGATGGCTTTTGCAATAAACACTTATAACCTTTCGAAAACAATACATTTGGTTTTGAAAGTGGTAGAAGAGCTTACTGTTGCATAACTAGATACAATTACTGCTACTGTAGGAGCATCCCCATGTCAAGTTTGCCTATGCTGTATATTTACCATTCTGCTCTGTGCTTTACTATCCTTGATAGATTTTTTTTTTCTACAATAGACACACAATATAATTTGGCTGTTAATAGTACAAATGTATACACTCAGCTTGTTGGATGAATACAGTATGCAGAGTTATAAACTTTAAGAATTAATTTAGGTTATTCTGTTTAGGTGTCCCAGTTTTGTGTAACTCAGAGTTGGCAGACAACCGTATCTCATATACCACAATCAACATTTGATATGAGGCATGTAGGAAGCACCAGGTGCGAATGTTAACTGAAGTCAAAGAAACTCCAAAATGCAAGTGAATCTAGGAATAAGTATTACCTCAAAACATATATATATATATATATATATATATATATATATATATATATATATATAGTAATCTATCTGGTATTTATTAATGTTTCTGGGGAAACTGGAAGTACTGTACCAAGGTGCAAGGAGTTAGTGTCTGTCTTGTTTTGTGTTTACATTTTTAATTAAAAGAGGAGTGACTCAGTAAAGTGATTTTGGCTAACAAATGTAACAAATCATGCCCTTGTAATCACTTCTATAAAGAAACAAGTTGTATCACACAGGTATTTCCATTTTTTAAACATGACTTGTTACAAGACAAGTTAAAAAAAAAACATTCTCAATTTTCTTGTCTTCCAGGAAGTCTGATCAGAGCAGTTGGTTGGTTGCTGGCAAGAAAGAAGGCCCTGAAGGGCTGGGGACAATTGAGAGTTTTACAGAGCATTTAAAAAAAGACCAAAAAGAAAGTACCCAGAAAGAGTACACGGAACTGCAAACGCAAGTCAAAAAGGAAGTTAGAAAGGCCAAGAGAGAAATAGAAATGAACATTGCTAAGGGAGCTAAAACCAATTCCAAAATGTTTTTCCAATATTACAACAGCAAGCGAACATTCAAAGAGGAGATTAAATGTTTAAGAGATACAAATGGCAAAATCGTAGATGAAGAAAAAAAAATAGCAAATATATTAAATGATTACTTTTCACAAGTTTTTACAAAGGAAGATACTGACAACATGCCCCACATGTCATCCAGTTCCTATCCAGTTTTAAATAACTTTAGCATAACTGAGGCAGAAGTGTTAAAGGGACTAGGAGCTCTTAAAATAAACAAATCCCCTGGGCCGGATGAGATCCTCCCAGTAGTACTCAAAGAAATGAAAGAAGTAATTTACAAACCGCTAACCAAGATCATGCAGCAGTCTCTTGACACAGGGGTGGTACCGACAGACTGGAAAATTGCAAACGTAATACCGATCCACAAAAAGGGAAACAAAACTGAACCAGGTAACTACAGACCAGTAAGCCTGACTTCTATTATATGCAAACTTATGGAAACTATAATAAGATCCAAAATGGAAAATTACCTATATGGTAACAGGGTCCTGGGAGACAGTCAACATGGTTTTAGGAAAGGTAGATCGTGTCTAACTAACTTGCTTGATTTTTTTGAGGATGCAACATCGATAATGAATAAATAACATGTTATAATATAACATGGTATATTTAGATTTCCAGAAAGCTTTTGACAAAGTCCCGCAAAAAAGATTAATTCTCAAACTGAACGCAGTTGGGATTCAAGGAAACGCATGTACATGGATTAGGGAGTGGTTAACATGTAGAAAACAGAAAGTACTTATTAGAGGAAAAACCTCAGATTGGAGTGTGGTAACCAGTGGTGTACCACAGGGATCAGTATTAGGTCCTCTGCTATTCCTAATCTACATTAATGATTTAGATTCTGGTATAGTAAGCAAACTTGTTAAATTTGCAGACGACACAAAAGTAGGAGGAGTGGCAAACACTGTTGCAGCAGCAAAGGTCATTCAAAATGATCTAGACAAGATTCAGAACTGGGCAGACACATGGCAAATTACATTTAATAGAGAAAAGTGTAAGGTACTGCACGCAGGAAATAAAAATGTACATTATAAATATCATATGGGAGATACTGAAATTGGAGAAGGAATCTATGAAAAAGACCTAGGAGTTTTTGTTGACTCAGATATGTCTTCATCTAGACAATGTGGGGAAGCTATAAAAAAGGCTAACAAGATGCTCGGATACATTGTGAAAAGTGTTGAATTTAAATCAAGGGAAGTAATGTTAAAACTGTACAATGCACTAGTAAGACCTCATTTTGAATATTGTGTGCAGTTCTGGTCACCTCGCTATAAAAAAGATATTGCTGCTCTAGAAAGAGTGCAAAGAAAAGCAACCAGAATTATTCCTGGGCTTAAAAGGCATGTCATATGCAGACAGGCTAAAAGAATTGAATCTGTTCAGTCTTGAACAAAGAAGACTACGTGGCGACCTAATTCAAGCATTCAAAATTCTAAAAGGTATTGACAGTGTCAACCCAAGGGACTTTTTCAGCCTGAAAAAAGAAACAAGGACCAGGGGTCACAAATGGAGATTAGACAAAGGGGCATTCAGAACAGAAAATAGGAGGCACTTTTTTACACAGAGAATTGTGAGGGTCTGGAATCAACTCCCCAGTAATGTTGTTGAAGCTGACACCCTGGGATCCTTCAAGAAGCTGCTTGATGAGATTTTGGGATCAATAAGCTACTAACAACCAAACGAGCAAGATGGGCCGAATGGCCTCCTCTCGTTTGTAAACTTTCTTATGTTCTTATGATGGCAATTCCGATGGAAAGCTTAGGGCATGAAAACACATCGCACTTGGCAGGGTCACAACATGGTAAACCTGCCCGGGTGGGAGAAGCAGATGTATTGGTAGATAAGGATAAGGATTTCTTCATAATATTTTCTGAAAATGGTTTAAATGAATGGCTTTGTTTAAATGCAGTGTGTCCTTGTCCGTATACAAAATAGCAAACAATAAAAAAAAAGTAGTCATGGCAGCCCCAAACCAAAACATGTATTCTACCAATGTATTTAACAACTAGTTTCTCGCAGCTCCAGGTGTGTTTTTAATTGTCTAAGGGCTTGATTTGAATAATCTATTCTATATATTATTATACCACTTTATTGGTCCATTTCTTTGGATTGCAGGGGGATTCTCCATTGTTATAAATGCTCAAATACAATCCAGGATTGCCATATGCCAGAAGATATATATTTATATATATATATATATATATATATATATATATATATATATATATATATATATATATATATATATATATATATATATATTACGATTTTATAGGGAACATCCTCAAAATATCCCTGTAGCTAGTTTCTAAAAAAAAAAGTTAATTGGTTAACAAAGATCACAAGCTATGTGTATATAGACACTTGATACAAGAAATATATTGCACATTTTGCATTAACCCTATATACTGTAGCATAGTCTGCATAATGTGCAGCAGATTGCCTTTCAGTTTAAAATGCAAGCAAACCACTTCAGAAGTATTTACTTTGCACATTAGATGAAAAGTGTAATGGGCATCTGCAGGAAGTTGTAGCCACACCACCAACATCAGTGTGCTTTGCTGAAGTGCTCAAATGTCTTTGCTACAGTTTTTTTTTTCAGCATTAGTGTTTTTCCTGTCAATTAGACTTGCAGATCTTACTTTATAAAACCAGCACCTCTGTGCATGTGGCAACACAGCAGGAACTGTGCTTTACCATGCTACATGAAGAATGAAGTTCAGTCAGTACAGCACAGCTAAACAAAACCCCAACCCACTTACCTAAAGCTAATGTTGTTATCAAAAGACACACCCAATACCAGACAGCTTTATAACAAGATTTATGTCAGCTTCATCTGATTAGGCAGGTTTGATAGCGTAAATGTTTTATTTAAGTAGGTTTGAAACTAGGCAAATGATCACCGCTGACAACTAAATATTTTATCTTAATAGGAAAGTTCCTGGTGTTTGAACAAAGGCAAGGTTGATAGCAAGCACAGTTTGACTTTCTTGCAATGATATGCGCAAAATAACACAATACCTAAACTGCTTAAAGGTCGAGTGTTAGTTTTGCAATAGATGCTTTAAATTTGGTGGTTTCTGAAAGCTATTGCTACCAATTAAATGGCAATGGAGGTAAATTAAATTGGCACCCTCTATCCTAATACATGAATGCATTGCAAAGGGATGCAAAAGCCAACAAGTAGCAAAACAGTCTTTTGGTAAGGAAGGAAATCAACATATGTTCTGGGAATAATTTGATTCCTTTCTTCACAATTTCTATATGAATTGGTCAGAACATATCATAAGCATTCATTAAATAAATGTTAGCTCTTGCAGTATTTCTTCACATGTCTTTACATCAAAGGTAGTTTTTTTTTTTTTTATAATTCGTCAGCTGTGGTCGACTGGTTTATAATGTGAGATTTCAAAGTGTGACTCAGCACACAGTTTAAAATTAAAATTCTTTACAGATTTCTAAGGAAATTACATAGGGAAGTCAATTTTGGTTATACATCAAATAATTATGATAACACATCAAATGATTATGATTTTTTGTATAATGAACACAATTAGAGAACCTGTTTGGCATATTCATAAATTTATGTGGGTTGAGAAGTCTGCAATGAAAGAATGGCAAGTTAACAAGCTAGAGAGGCTGGGGATTCCACTGCTCTGACGGGGCTTTTACTGGACAGTGGTAGACCAGATAAGACAATGATGAAAAACGAAATGTTGAGATGTTGTTAAAGGAAATAATCAAACCTAAACTTCTAAACTAATTAGGGGTCTGGGCACAGAACAAGCATAAATGTATTTAAGTAAGGCTTATGGTATGCTCTGTCTAATAGGAGTTATGATGAAGAAAGGAATTTCACATATAAATCACAACACCAATGCAGAAGACTTCCCCCAGTACATGCACTGCTTACTCCCTCACAAATTTTGAAATGAAAAAAGGTGTATGGTATATGAAAACATCCATCTTTAATGAAGGTACGGTATCATCTATTTATCTTCTAGTTTCTGAAATTATTTCTTATATGTTCAAAAACCAAGGGGTCTGTGATATAACAGGTGAATCAGCATGCATACAGTCTGTTTCAGAACTGCCACTGTTTAGATCATTAAATTAGACCCCCATATGTTGCATTCCTATCAGTCTCATGCCACGTTGACCTCGGAGGCCTGCTTTCAAGTGTGTGTGTAAGGCCTGGCTGGCAGGGAGTGTGTTCCAGTACTGCAGTGCCTCTGCCCTGGATGACTTCTTGAATAATGTTCACAGCATATGGCTTGTGCAATGTTCTGATGCAAGCATTATTTTTCTTCCAAGATGTCCTGACTTGCTTCATCCACTACTGTGTGCAAGGTGCAGCAATTGCTCTGTGCAGTCTTTAAATAACGAGTTATAAATATGAGAGCTACTTACAAACACCTGTAGGTAAGAGCCTTCCAAAAATACTATGAACAGCATTTTTTATTGTATTTTTTTTTTTAAGTCTTGAAACATCAAGAGCTTTTTATTCCATTAAAAGTAAAGCACAAGCTTAGGAGAGAGGTGTTGTTAAGCCCCTCTGCATTGCCTGGGGTTGCCTGCTGCTCCGCATCGCCTGGGGTTGCCTGCTGCTCCGCATCGCCTGGGGTTGCTTGCTGCTCCGCATCGCCTGGGGTTGCTTGCTGCTCCGCATCGCCTGGGGTTGCTTGCTGCTCCGCATCGCCTGGGGTTGCCTGCTGCTCCGCATCGCCTGGGGTTGCCTGATGCTCCGCATCGCCTGGGGTTGCCTGATGCTCCGCATCGCCTGGGGTTGCCTGATGCTCCGCATCGCCTGGGGTTGCCTGCTGCTCCGCATCGCCTGGGGTTGCCTGCTGCTCCGCATCGCCTGGGGTTGCCTGCTGCTCCGCATCGCCTGGGGTTGCCTGCTGCTCCGCATCGCCTGGGGTTGCCTGCTGCTCCGCATCGCCTGGGGTTGCCTGCTGCTCCGCATCGCCTGGGGTTGCTTGCTGCTCCGCATCGCCTGGGGTTGCTTGCTGCTCCGCATCGCCTGGGGTTGCCTGCTGCTCCGCATCGCCTGGGGTTGCCTGCTGCTCCGCATCGCCTGGGGTTGCCTGCTGCTCCGCATCGCCTGGGGTTGCCTGCTGCTCCGCATTGCCTGGGGTTGCCTGCTGCTCCACATTGCCTAGGGTTGCTTGCTGCTCCGCATCGCCTGGGGATCTACCGTTTACAGGTTACGAGGGAGAAGTGGAGCTCCCGCTGCCGCCTCTATGACCAGGGGCTTCCCTACCTAGTACGCCTCCTGAGGGTCCACTGCTGCTTCCGCGGCCTCCCGAGGGTCCACTGCTGCTGCCGTCGCCTCCCCAGGCACCACTGCTGCTGCCGGCTATGAAGAAGGGGGGATGGGTCAGGAGACCACCTCCCCCCGTAGCAATTTCTCTGCAGGGAATTCGGTGGCCGGAGCCCCACAAGGGGGAGCTGCCGGCTATGAAGAAGGGAGGAGAGGTCAGGAGACCACCTCCCCCCGCAACACTTTCGCTGCAGGGAATTTGGTGGCCAGAACCCAACAAGAGGGAGCTGCCAGCTACAGAGAAGGGGGAGAAGGTCAGGAGACCAACCCCACAAACAGCCGGGTGGCGGCCAGGATTGCCTTGCTCGGAGGAGCTGGCCTGTGTACAGTCGGCCTGGCCGCTACAGCTGTTGGGGTGGGAGGAGGACCTCCCACCGTGGCCGTCACAGGAGTACAGAGATTAGTTCACGTGCTGGGATTCAAGTGAATAATTAATCGGTAATTGAATCCCAGCACAATTGTATATATACATGCACGAAGCACTCACTCAGGGTTGCGTGTTCAGTGAATGGAGAACGGGTGTGGAGAGGAGAAAGCAAAAACATTAAGTAGATTCTAATTTCTCTCATCGTGTTTGTCTGTTCGTCCGCCGTTTGTTAGTTTGTTTTGTTTAGTGTTAATTCATTTTTTTTTGTCTGTTTATTTTGGCCTCAAGTGCCTTGTCCTGTTTTGGTGTGCTGTTCTTCTGTTTCAATCTTTTATTTTGTTTATTAAATGCTAATCACAGCTCAGCTTCACCAAACATCCATGTCTCTGTCTGTCCTGTGTTATTGTTCCGGGTCTGACGTCACCCACTACAGCCGTCTTTGTGACAGTGGGTCATTGAATTCCTTCTCTGTCACCATTGCTGAGTTAGGCACCTGAGCTGGCAGACTGACTGCATTCAAATGTAATGCATATATCCAGGTGAGTTATAGACCCTAACTGACAGCAGGGTTCCCATAGACATTATTATCATTATTATTATTATTATTATTATTATTATTATTATTATTATTATTATTACAGATCGGTTTCAACAATAAAAAATGGCAGTACTGAAAGAGTACCATCGCCTCCAGTTCTACATTCCTGTTCTGTACTGTTCATCATTTTGACTTTTTGCGTCTGACACTTTCGAATTAGATGCCAGAAGTCTTACAATTTGGATTCTTATTTGCAAGCAGCTGTGCAGGGAATACTTCTACCCAACATTCCAACTTTTGGAAAATGTGGGTTAACAGTAAGACAGAATATAAGTACAACAGACCGTATTCTGTTATATGAAGACTTTTTATTTTTGGGTAAATCTCAGATTCATAGCCAAATATCTGTACAGTAAAATTATAATGCATCTGTGCCTTCCCTCCAACCCAGTATGTAACATGCACAGTGTTTATAATAAGTATGTATTTTGGTTTTAGTCTGTGTCTTTTTGTGCCACTGCTGTTTCCTTCACCAAAACCAACTTAATAAAGTGATCTGTTATAGGCAAAGTTCCATGTATACATTTGAATAATAGTTATGAAATCCTACTGCATTCATGTTAAACAAAAATACAAATACCACAGCACCACCTTCAGGCTTTATATCATCATTAAAAAAGAAAAAGGATTTAAGCTACAGTACTGTTAGAGCTAAATACTGGTGCAGGTTTCTTAAAATACCCATGAACATCAATATTTAAATTGATTCAGCAATAATACATGAATTATTAGTACAAATAAACCAAAAATTTTATACTTTTTTTTTTTTTTTTTTTAAATAACACATTCACAGAATGCTATAAAGCTAAGATAATGAGTTTTGTAACACTGTAATATTTGCAGTATTCAGGGGTTGGAAAAAATAGAATTTAAAATACCTTCCATAATGCAGTCAATAGGTTGCTGGGTTACCCTGGAGAGTCATGACATATTGATTTAGCGTAACTAGTGTGCAAGGTGTTTACATTTTTCTGGAGGAATATTCCTTAGTGATTACAGCCTCTAATGTCTTCAGGTTGGGTGTCGATAAATGCATAGCCTGTTCAGTAGCATGACCCACAGTCATCACTTTTGAGCCAGCGAAACATCAGTAATTTGAGTTCTAGCCTTTCTCTAAGATATGGTGTGATGGAAACTGACTTGCAATATATTACAGAATACATGTCGATATGCCGTTTGCATATCACATTAGTCTGTCGAGTGAGGGGCAGGGGGGACCATAGCGGGACAAAACAAGCAGGGGTGGAGCACACTCCATTCTTGTCAAGAGGATAGTAGGGAGGACGCTGGTGGGCTGCCCCAAGCCAGTATGCAAATGAGGGATTGGGAGGGGTGTTTTGGGGGGTTCAGGGAGGGGGCAGAATGGGCGTTGGGGGGTGCAATTAGGGTATTATTTAGGTCTGCCACTGAGTTAGAGGTAGGTGCTGTGGAGGTGTTTTTTTTGTTTGTTTGTTTTGTATTGGTTAAGAACTGTCACCATTCAGCCTATTCTTTGGCATATGGAAATGCATTTCGAAGAGTCGTGTGTTAAGCTTGTCCCACTCGTCTCTTTTGCTAAGAGCAGTTTTAAATAAAGCCCTCATGTTCCTAAAACAGGACTCCTGCCTCCTTGTCTGTTCTTGCATCACCAACATTCTACTAAACACACGCAAATGTGTGCTACACAGTGAAAAAAAAGCCATTTTAATTAAAGTCTCTATCTGCCCGGTTTTGAAACGCTGTTCACCCGTGCTGCTTGTGCCAGACCACTGAGCCATAACAAACAAGTTTCCAATAAAGTTTAATCTCAAGAATGTTCCCCTGGAAACTGTTGTATTTAGATAAGCTAATGCTGTACAATGAGTGGGATAATCACCTTATAGCCAACTGTTCGGTGGTGGGTTGCACTGTATAAACACATACAGCTAAACAAAAACAAAAGAAATGCTTCACAATCATGCAGGTCATAACCCCTCTGTTTACAAAGTAACATGTATTGACCAGAGGTGCCTGAGACAATAGCTAGGGGCAGAATCTGTTTTCACTATATAGAGGCTCTATGGGAGAAGATTCGCAAGGCAAGTTAAAGAAAGCTGAGCGGTATTAAAAGGTTTTATGTGGGTTTAACTAAAACAGAAAAACCCAAAGGTGAAGTGCAGGTAAAAATTAAACAATAGCACTAAGTAAAGGTATGAAGAAGTGTAAGCCACTTGGAATGCTTTGTGGTAAAGTCTGGGGAAAAGTGGTAGAAGGAAGATACATAGAACACTGGATGATGCAGAGTCTGTATCCTGCAGGTTAATACAGGTTAAAGAGGGTCCCCGAGAGGCTCATTCAGTTAAAGCGCTGCCGCTGGGAGCACAGGATGAGTCACACAGCCTGGACGGTGTCAGTTCACGCCTGGGCTGTGCAAAGAGGCCGAATTTTGTTGGGAACTCCAAAGGGGGTGTCACATTGGCTCTGACATAATTGGACATTCCAAATTGGGGGAAAAATAAATAAAAATAATAATTGGTCACTCTATATTTAAATAAATACATAAAAATATGGGTTGAAATGAGAAGAAATATAATGGTAGTTCCACCATTTAAAAGCGAGCTGAAGGACTAAATTTCCCTGATTGTCAGGATAATCCGATAACTAAAGACAGCTGTGAGTAACTGATGGAACCAGCACATGTATAAATGGACAGGTTAAACAGACCTTGGTTGGCTGTGCTACAGGGAGGACCAGAGTCCAAAAATACTTAAAGGATTAGACCACTGACTGGAAGTTAGGGAATTGAAAAATATTGTGTAGTCAGCACTACTGAAGGAGTTAAGTTTTTGTTTGTTTTGTATGTTCTTTGTGTTCTCAAAGCAGCCTGCTGGAAAAAATAAACACATGGGTATCCCCCATTAAACTACACGTATGTTGTCAACGTGTCATATATCCTCAACCAGGAACCAAGAAATTGAAGTTGAAGCAGAAGGGACAGGCCTCGCTTTGTCACAACTTGACAGAGATGGCACATGAGGTGAATGATCGTGATGGAGGAGAGCACTGTAGGCAAAGTAAAGAGAACTTTCTTATCTTTGGCTCTTTCACACATATCTATCAATGCTGGATATTGCTTCCATAACGCTTTTTAGAGAAATCAGATCAGAAAATATTTAATTTTGCTCTTTTTTCCAATTATTGTACACACTAAATTAAATACTTATTCTGACAATTTAACAGTAAGTGTTACCTTTTTACTTGAAAGTTACATTGAACGCTGTTGGGTACAATGTTTTGAGCGAACACATTATATACTATAACTGCCTGTGCTGCAGCTACCCCTACAATATGTTTTCAACTTAATCATGACAATTTTAACATACATTGATCAACTAAGGATAAACCACACAGATTCCATTCTATAAGTACATAGTAAAATGCCTCAACCTGTAATTTTTAGACCAGATTCCCAACCTGAGCAAATTCCAAGTGGTCCCTGACATGCCCCTAAAATGACAGAAGTGCATCACCATGCTCCCAAACCATTAATCTGCTTATCCATTACGCAGCATATCAACAAACAAAATGTGTGCCTCCAAACTACATCCACCTTGGAAGACTGCATATTTTTCATGGCTGATATGGAACTGTCAAGGATGGCTTTGTGTTGCGTGTGTGGGTGATGACGTCAGGTTCAGGAAGCAGCAGTAAACACAGATGATACAGGGTGAAACTGAATCGCTACGGCTGTGCTCAGTGCGTTTGTTAAATAATAAAACAAAGATAAACAAAAGGGCCCACTGGCCAAGGCAAAACAATAATACTTTCTAACAACAAGTGCCTTTGTTCGCTTATTTGGTTGAGGTAGCATTCGCTCTTTTCTGTTTACTTCTCCATCTCTCCAATACTCTCCGTCTGTCTGAGCCTGGAGTGGGTCTTTTATACTGTGGCTGGAGCCTTAATTCCCCATTAGACATTTACCTTATTAAGACTCCAGCCACATTCCCACAGGCTTTTCTGGGATGGGGATTTCACCTCATTCACACCAGCTACACAATAATGTCGAAAAGCTTTTGTTCTTTCCGCACACAAATACAATACATAATAATGATGGAAATAATAATACAACATAAATAATAATAATACATAAATAATAAAAGGGGCAGACACCTTGCCACAGGAACCCAAAGCTCATCTCATTTGCTTTAAATTCTGGTGTAGTTCATGGTATGACAGCTTTAAAAATGATATCCTTGCTTTTATTGAAATCCAATAACATATTGACAGTGATTGGCACTGTTTCAAATTGTGCTGGATTGCTAAGCAAACGTGATGCTCAATTTAAGTACTTCCCCAAATGTAGCTGTTTTAATTTTTGTTTAAACATTCTTTGTTCTATATACATTGCATATGTTAAATTAACAAAATATTCCATTAAATAACTTGGAGTTCTGTGTTGAGGATGGCCGCAAACAATCTACTTACCCACTTTGGTCACTACCTTTGCCTGCACAGTATCCTGGGACTACAGTAGATACAGTGAGTGGCTTGTCTCCTGATTTTAAATCTCATCACAAGTCAGTCTGTCAGAACATTCCGATGCTTCAGGAGTTATGCAGCTAAAATCTAAATTGGATGATTAATGGGTGACAAGAGTGGAGAAAAAAAATGGTGTTGAGGTTTCGTCATTCATTTTTGTAGAAGTTGCTGTCATTGAGATGTTTGTGAAAGTTCAAAAATAAAAGTAATAGCTTTTGAAAAATCTGGAGAGTATCTGGAGGATATTATGAGAATGGAGATTTTACCACCTCCATTTTCATAATATTACATTTATTTCCTGTTTCATGTCCTAAGTGTGTTCTGAATAATCTTTTTTTTTTTTGTTTGGATAATTATTTAGAATGTTTAATAAGACAATTAAGAGCAGGACTTAAACTGAATGGCTTTATCTTAATGTTATGCTATTATATAAATCATTTGTTAGTCTTGGTATTGTTCAGGAGGCGGAGCTAAGAGTCCCGTCTACTAAATTAATTCAAGCCCCTACTAATACCGGTTCTGAGCATTATGTTTTGTTTATTTTCTAGCTGCCTCTAGGCCTTCAATTACTTGGAAATCAAAGACCCACATTTCTGTATAATATAATCACTGTTTAATATTCCAAGCTTTAAAATAAATTGTTGGGGATCAGCTGACGACTGCATAAGATTTAGCTACTCTCAACTGTAAAGGGAGCAGAACCTTACATCTTGCTTTCACCAACACCAGAGCTGTCCGACCTCTTCAATTTATTTACTAGTGGACAATCAGTTTCACAAATTGAATACAAATGTAAAACATTACTTGTAACTGTGCCGCCATGTATGTCCTGACCGTTGGAAGCCCCGTAATATTGAATCTGGAGTTTTATAATTGCAATTAATTTGACTGTGTTTTGTATGAGTGATCGCTGAGAACTAGAAATTCTTAAGATTTAAACCTTGTATTTAATATTCAGATGGTAACTTTAATACTGCCCTGGGTATTTATTAGGTTCTGGTGCCTCCTACTGGACCGATGCTTGTCCTACACACACTTCAGTATTTTATTATTTAAAAAATATATATACTAGCATGTTGACTGTACTTTACTCCAAAGTCAACCTTTTTTCATTGTGTTCTTAATAAATTGGTTACTTCCTATTTAGAGCCATCTGTTGGATAACTTTAACCTGCATGTTAAACTGACTATAATTGCTATATCTACATCACTGATCACCATTGCCTGTGTATTCATGTATTTATATTAATAGTTGTGTTTCATTTGCAACATTTCTTTCAGTATATGACAACAGTGACAATCAAAAGAAAGACTGACTGTATTTATTGACTAGAAGAATCAGGGTAAGAAGAAAGGCACTTTTTGTGACAAAACGATTTGCATTCTCAGTGCCACATAAGCAAACTGTGTGTTTGTAGGTTTTAAACTGTGAGGGTAGAATGGGAGTCTCTCTCGCACTACGTCTCTAAGAAGATTAATTTCAGTTTAAAAATAAATAAATAAACAGAACTCCATGCCTATTATGAAAATGTTTTCAACTATGTTCTTCAGTCTTTTGACTTAGTAATCAAACATCCTTGCTTTGAGTCTCAAATCCATTTCCATCTGTGGTGGACTAATGCATTGGAATTTAATCAAAGTGATGAGGCTTTTTTGTTAAATAAAAAATAGCAGGCATTTACTGGCAGATAATGACCTGAAATGCAGCATCATGACATCCCATTAGGTTTATCATTATTTTAAACATTAAATTAATTATTCTGTTCAACTAGATTTTTTTTTTTTTTTGTATGTGATCTTTGTAGATATCTCTTTATATTTTATCTGTTTAAGTACAGGACAGTAGGTTAGATGGCAGTCACATAATGAAGAGACCTACGTAGTCCAAAAAAAGTATTGCTATTTTTTTTCTGAAATAAATACAGTTACTACATTTTATATTTATAGTGATTACCATTTCTAATATGAAAGCAAACCAAGCCTCATTCCATGCTGCAAAAGTTTTATGGTCAGTTAAATGAATTAAAATGGCAGGACAGGAAGACGTCAGTTGTGATCATTCTTAAAGCAGAGACTATGAAGCAGGTGCTGACTAATGATTTTAACATTACCCATTTTAAAGCTTCTTTATCCATCATTCCCTAAATCTTTAAGTATGTGGTTAATGTAATCAAGGATTAACTATGGAGTACCTGTCTTCTGAAAGTCGGTCTATCTTTCATGACTGATTAGTCAGAAGAATGCAGAACACAGTTTCAGATTTTATGTGAGATCTCAGGGATCATCTCTAACTGCACGATGCTCAGTATCAGAAGGTAAAACTAGAAGAAACTAAGTCAAGTACACAAACATTTTTGCTTGTGCCTTTTCAGATTCCAAATTGTAAAGTTTCCTATAGTATTGACTTAGAAATCTCCCGGATCCTTTGGTCATTTCAGGTACACACATCACTACACCTACACATTTGTATTCGGAAGCCATATTGACTTGACCGCTTATAAGGGGGATTGTTTTGTAGTCTCTTTTATTTGTTTGTTTTGCTTAGACTGCACCCCTAACTCTGGAGTGCTATTCTTGCCGCTAGCCTGTCCTACTACTGTAGACAAAATAATGTAACACAATAAAAACACAATTATGCATTAATTATCAAGTATTAAAACTGATAGTTCAAACTGAAGCCCATATAGGGTAATAGGACAGTAAGGTCTAAATGGCAGATTATCGGCACGAGTAAGTGAATGGACCAAGGCTGGAAGCAGAGGTCCATTTAAGCACTATGAGTGTTGCCCTAACCCATACACAGACATTTACAGTCACATAACTACTGGAGACACCTGCCCAAGGTGAGCGGGGGTGGAAGATGGCTCAATGTTAGATAACACGGTTACCTACTTAGGAACGGAAATGGATATGAGAATGGATAGTACTTTACAAAAGACTAGTTCAAGATTTGCAGTTAGCAAAGACATGGAACTCCAGGCTTGTGCCTGCGGCTGGAGCAAGGTGACAATGGTCAGGGGGTTGAAGATTCATCAAGGGAGAATAAAATGCTTGAGGGAGAAGGGACAAGGGCCTCACATTGATCAGTACTTCTTACGAAGTCAGCCAAGTCAGTCGACAGGAAGCAAACTACAGTTCGCAGGATATTAGCATCCCTGTCATAGACGTGAGGAGGACTTGTGTGGATATAACTAGTGATGAACCTAATGATCCTTGAGAACCCGGACAGACAAACCAGCATAAGAGAGAAAAGAACCTCAACGGGCACAAGCCTGGAGTTAAATGGCCAAGAGCTTGTGAGAAAACTGCATGGGACACAGTAAACACGGCTCTCTTTTACTATGGAAAGGTTAAATGGAACAGTTGAAAAGAAGCTGGATAAATTTGGGGACATCATCTATGCATATGGAAGTGAGAGGATTGGAATGGAAAAAAGGAAGGAAAATGTAAAAACTATTCCTGGAAAGTCTAGACGGCAGCAGGAGATTGAATGCTTAGTTAGAGAAAGGAGGCAGTTGAGGAAGCAATGGAAGCAATGGAAGCAATGGAGAAAAGCAGAACAAAGTCAGAAGGAGGGACTCTTTTTAAACGAGGTGATGTTAACCGTGATGATATTGAGAATACAGCATGGTAAAAAGTGAGTGGCAAGGTTAATGTCATGAACAGGGTTTCTTCATGATGTGTCGTGGAATACAGGAAACGAAAACTGCTCTTTGATTGGTTGAAAGATACTGAGCCATCTACAATAAAGTCTATACTTAAAATGAACATGTTTTTAGTCATAGGTTCTGTACAAACTGCAATCTACAGAGATGTAAGAAAACTAAATGTTCAGGAAAATGTCCCATTCAATGTTCCTGGATCTATTTTACATTTAACCAGACAGAGGACATAATGAGGACAACTTGTCAAAACAAAAACATGCCGATAAAAATACAATATTCAGAAAACTTCTGAAAGGTGAGAAAGACCGGTAACCTGACATTCCTGGTCTCCTACTGTCTTTGGAACTTCAGACAACTAATTTAAAATCTCAAGAGATTTATGTTTGATATTTGGGTGAAAAGATTAGGTTTCTGTCTAGTGCTGTCATTTATATTGCCAGTATTTTGTTGTCATTATTAAGGACTGACGTTACCCTTGCAAGGAGCAAAGATAGAAGAATGAATAAGGAGCTCAGTAAGTCTGCAGAGAGACTGCAATAGTATAGTGGATGAAATTTAATCAGCATGCTTTTACACTGTAAGAATTTTAAACATAATCCTAGTTACAATAAAGCATGCATACAGCACCCAGTCCTTACATTTGGAGCCCTGTCAGTTTCTGATTATTTTGCTTCCTTTACTACATCTCTGCAATATAAAACCAGTCTGGAAACTCAATCTTATCTTCCAGTATCCTCCCAAGGCTGCTGCTGATGCACTAAATACATTTAAATACAATCTGCAACCAGAGATCAAACAAAAGCCAAATATTGCTACAGTATATATGTCACATTTTTATATGATTGCTACAGTATTATATAAATTGATACACCAACCAATATTTCCCTGATGGTATAATTTTAAGCCTACCCTTTTTTTGTCAGGTAAGTTTAGAACCTGCCTTTCGAATCCTTCACACTGGACGCTCATTAATAACTTTCACCATCAGCAAAGGTGTTGCTTTCAAGTCAGTTCCAGTGGGAGATGTCTTAAATTGATATATGTGCATGTACCACTGAATATTGTTTTTGGAGAATGCATTTGGTAAAGGAGTATGAATTTGTCTTTTTAAGATTCACTACCTGGCTTCTATAAATTACATATTTACTATGTCAAAAGCCCTCCTTTTAATATCATTGATTGGGGTTACAGATCTGCTGTCAAAGGCACCTCAGTCTATTATTGATCAAAATGGCATTAGAGCACAGTTTTGTCTGTTATTGTTTGGGGCACTTTCCTTTCTGACTAAAAAAAAACTGTGAAAAACCACTACAGGATTTAAATATATATATATATATATATATATATTATATGATATATTATATATTATATATATATATATATATATATATCTATATATATATATATATATAACATATTTAACATAATGTATTGATACGCCAGACACTTTATAATAGACACTTTTATAAAATTGTTTTATTTTTACATAATTACACATTCCATGAAAGTGTATTACTGTAATGAACTACCAAAATCATTGTTGTTTGAAGTGTGTGTCTTTTTGACTGTAACCCTAGGTATCATATTGTTCCTCAAAATAAATTGATATGTGATATCCTATACAAATCCTTCTTTTCATTTGTAACAGGGTCAAGGTGAGGTATGAACTGGTAACCCTGCATATTGCAAGCAAACCATTGTAACCACAATACTAGCCAGTCTCATCTGCATTTTATAGTTATAGAGCTTTTAACCTCATCTCATCTCACTAACTGGACAGAATCCATAAAGGCAGTGCATCACAACACCGCTCATGATCTGCAGACAAACGTCTGGCAATATCTGCTGGCATGGGGAAGCCTAAAAATGTTTTTTTTTTTTTTTTTTTTTTTTTTAAACAAACAAAAAAAAGTCAGTATGCATTATTCTGGAACAACTTCCTGGATTAAAAAAAAAAAAAAAAAAAAACTATTTTTGTTTGTTTAATAGCATTCTCAATTTACAACAACAGTGATGTTGGTTTGATCTTCGTGAAACTATTTGAGAAGTCTGATGAACTTGTGTAACAAGGTGTTATTTCAATGTATTTTATTTAATACTTAGATTATTATTATGATTTATATGAGTGGTTTATATGTTGGTTTTGTTTATTCACTATTGAATTATTGTTTGATCACGGCATAAACTGTGTGTGAATATTTAATTTGTTTTGCAGCACGTGCCTTGAGTGAATGTTAACGCTGAATTTCAGAGCGTGGAGTCGATTTCTAGTGATTTGACAGCTGGCCTCCGAACGGGTGTAATTGGCATCAGAAGTGTTGATTGAATCAGTTTCCACTTGCAGCTCAAACCAACAAACCAGAACAAAGAGGAAACGTAGAGGGGCAGAAAGAAAAGCAGTCTTGTGCTTTGTGTTCGCTGGTGTTTGTTTGTCTGTCTATCGTTGTGTGGTTTGTGAGATACGAGCTACCTTCGGTCTTTTGTCTTTTTAATTCTAGTTTTGTTTTTGTACCTCGAACAGGTTGCAGACTACGTGCCGTCGATAACGAGAAAGCACATTCAGTATTTTATTACTGGACTTTGTTACGTCAGTAAATGGATAGTCTATGTAACTCTTAGATTATCCATTATAAGCATAGCGGTCTTGTCTTAAAGAAAATGATTTCAAATTGCAATGATGCCAGAACAATGTTTTAAAGCGAGTATGATTATTCTGTTTTGTTCGGAGGAACTGAGATGTGCATATTATCTAATGAATAATGTAGAGGAATTTAGAATGTGTTAAAACGAAACTGCTAATTTTAATTAATTATAAAATCGACTTAAACTATAATAAAATGAAACGGAACTAAACATACCCGTTTTGAGAGTGCTCTGTTTTATGGGTAGTCCTTTTTTAAAATTTTGTTATGAGTCTTTGGTTTGTGATTTGTAAATGAATGTTGTTTGTAAATTGACAAGATGATCATGGTCCCAGCCTGGTTGAGGACTGAATAATTGATTCAGGAGGGAGGTTACTTGAGCTAATGTATTTCTGGAGCTCTGAGGTGTGTACTGAGTGCTGCTTCCTGTAAGTTAGGAGAGCAGGAGCTTTTCTATGTACCACCCTCTGTATAATAATGGGTTTGGTGGTGATTGGCTGGTCATGTAGGCAAAAAGTTTAATCAATGAAATGGTACGGTTCAGGTAATGGGGAATGGGTGGTGCTGTGCTTGGCTGCCTAGGGCCATCCCGGCTACAAGTGCTTGTGTGTCCCTTCCGGATAGATATCAAGACCCTAGCTATTGGGGTGGGTAGTGATGGGTGCTTTTTCTTCAGTGTACAAGAGGCTGCTACTATGTAGGTCCGTTGGTGGTTCGATACATGGAAGAGTGGGCAGCTAATCAGTTTGGGAACTAACTTTAATCGGACTTCCAATACTTTTACTGGACTCTTTGTGTGGCCTAAACACACACGATTATATATATATATATATATATATATATATATATATATATATATATATATATATATATATAATAGAGGTTTGTTGGCAACAGAAGGGGGTTACCTCAGTCTGAATATTTTTGGGTTCTCCCTCATTTAACTGTGTTTGTATTTTTTTACCCTGTTGAGAAACAATAAATTTAGGGTTACCTACCTGGGTTTCCCTTAGTGTGTGTGTGTGTGTGTGTTGTTGCACCCCTGGGGGATGATTTAAAAAAAAAAAAAAAAAAAAAAAACCACACAACTGTTCCAGGAAGGTTATTACTACTCAGGTCATTGCCCTTTTTACTTATTTACTTGTTCTGACCCCTGGTCACCCCACCTGTGACACTTTTATATATTAATAGATAATATGCAGCAGTGAAATGTAACAACATTAGAATGACAGGATATGTTTTAAACAGTTTTCTTATTTCTTAATATTTGTTGGAGCCAATTTTTAAGTAATTTTAATAAACCTATTCAACAGGCAATATGAATAAAAACATGCATTCACAGTCAAATGGGTGATACACAAAATTAAGCAGTCTTATAGATTGACTATTTGCATATCATTACATAAATTTGTTACTTTTTTTTTTTTGAAAAGCAGAGAAAATAAGTCTGTTTTTACAGTTTGGCCTATACATGCAGTTCTCAATATGCTTCTTAAAGGACAAAGAAGTAACAAAGTAACTACGTACTGCAAATCTTACTTGGTGTAAATTATCTTCATACGTTTCACATTTTCCTGTAGACGCATTATGATACTTGTGTATTTGATATTTTATTGGTATTTTTGGTAACACCTTGCATTGTGTCTCGAATTACTGCAGGTGTACGTACACAATTAAAATGTTCCTATGCAATGTTTCAAGGGACTTGATGCATATGTAATTTTGCTTGCTATAACCCTAAACCTTTTCTGATACAACTGTGCAAAAAGATTTACACATTAAGTAAATTGTAACTATGGGTAACATTGTAATTATGTGTAAGTACATGTATGTTTACTAAGTAACTACTATATAAATACACAGTAATTAGAGACACTAAATGTAAAGTGTACCATTTTTTGTGTTGTAGTTGGTGAAGAAAAATGTACAGAGCAATCCTTGCTCAAATTTTAAAGATACACTTTGTGTCCTAGCATCTCTACTTTAAGAGCCATTGAAAACATTATGAGCCATAAGGAAAAGCAATGTTGGCTTCTAGCAGTTAGCGTCAGAAAAAAACAACATATGAATCCAAATTAACATGTATTTATACTAAAGTAATACAAAAATGACTACAAAAGATTTAGAAGTGAGTAGTTTTTCGAGATTTACGATTATACTGTATTTACAGTATTTTTTGTATTAATTTAGTAATTTATGGCCTGTTTTCCCATTGAAAATAGTGATATTTTGAAATATCACTGTCCTGGTCACAAAAGCAAAGTTTGTGGGGAATAATAGCCATTTTCTATACTTTTGAGGCATAAGCAATTAGGAAATAACACTTACTACCCAGGAACAAAAATTGTGTTACATAGTGATTTCACTGTTTCTTCTTTTCTAGTCTGTTATACTGTGCTACACCAGCCTGGTGGAATGTGCAGGAGGGTGGAGATTGAGTTTGGGTTAAGGTTTGAGTTTGTACCTGAATCCTGAAATAAATTCAGATGTTTCTGTACATGTCTTTGCCGTTGCCCCAAAATGTTCCTTTAATTAGGTATGTTGTGATTATGATAACTACGGGTGTAACTATATTGATATACTAATGTGACAATGTGATACTGTATGTATCACAATTTCCATCAGAATATGTGTAATGGTCCTGGTGGGCTTGTATGATGCATAATACAAAGACAAAAAAAAAACAACAAACTAATGAGCTAGGGAGAGAATGTATTCATACCAACTACAAAACAGACATATTCTTCATTCAGGAATATAAGCTATGTTGTGCTTTTGGTCCTGTCATGATACAAACAATTCATTCTTCTGTTACCCTACTGGTAACCCTTGAACAGTTATAACTGACCCAAGAGAGAGGTTGTAAAGGTTGATTATACTGTAACTTCCACTAAGCCTGAAACGCAATTCACCTGTTCCTATTCATAGTAAATGCTGACAGCTATATGAGTCGCTGTGTAAAGTTAACTTGTATCAGTCTTCATTTAAACAGATGACCTTGTATTGAAAATAAAACTAACTTATTTTCATAAATATATCTGCTAAATGTAAAGGTATGGATTTTCTTGTGCATCATTGCCCCATAGCTGAAGACTTGCTGTAAAGTTAACTGTTGAGTACAGTTGTTACCCTAAGATTCCAGAAGTAATACGACCTGTTCAGAATTCAGTATCCCTGTTTCAACTACTAATTCAGTCCTTTTATAATATTGCCATTTCTTCTGATTTCCTTTTTCTTTGACTGGAAATCTTGGGTTCAGATATTGTAGTGGCATTTATTTTAAGAACACTCATGTTGTCTGCATTTTATCTATAAATACAAAAATATCTTCTACTTACTAAATTAGTTGAGGAATCTCATTGATCAAAGGGGACATGCATATATCCATATTTTACAAACAAATCTAACATGTAAAGACTTCTAAAGGCCATGAGAGATCTGCTGCTGGCCAATCAGGTAAAAGTACATCTCTGATGGCAAATGAAAGACAAGGTCAATTATACACTGATAATGACCACTGCGGAAGATATTAATAATAACCCTAACAAATGTTTCTATGTATGAAGACATTTCTGAATGTGTTTTTTAGATTATTTATGAATTGCACAGGCTGCTTGGTTGAGATCATTTGTTTGTAATATCTATTAACATGATTAACCCAGATATACCATGGTTAACAGTTGCCAGACCTGTACCATGTTACTATGAAATCACCCATAGTCAGTAATGGTACTGAGGAGCCCAACTTAATACAGAATATCAACTTGTGTGTTTACTAAAAGATAGACAAATAATGACGTAGAACTTTATTGTCCCTAAAATTCTAAGCTCAAGAGATTGAATTGATGGGTAGGCAGAGGAAGAATGACATTTTAATGTAAATCAAAAGAAATAGATAGTCTCCTACTGGCTACTGATGCAGAAAGATCAGACTGTCTGGGCACATGGCTAGCAGTCAGGCTGATGCGAAACAATCTGGTAATATAAGGGTAAGGGCGAGCACAATCCCAGCCTGACATTTTGTTCACTGGAGCTTTTGACATGACCGCAAGCTGGTTCACAAGATCAACCTTCAGATTGCTTGAAATGTATTCAAATCACATGGTTTCATCAAGAGTTCATTCATGAGGGGGAAAATCTTCTGCTTATTTTTTGTACAAAGTGAATTTAAAATGTTTAGAATGTTGTACTGTATTCAACGTCTAGCCAACATTCCCATACAAAACAAAGAGGTGTAAATTTGCTAAAAGCATACATCAGACAAAAAAAACAGTTTGTCTTGTAACTAGACCTGTTTCCAAAGAGCCTTACTTGTCTGAGATTTTGCAACGAGCTGTTGTTTATCAGTTACAAAATAATTTACTTAACAACAATTTATATGATGTTTTCAGTCTGGATCCTTGCACAGCACGGAGACCGCTCTTATTAGGGTAGTCAATGATCTACTCATGAATGTTGACTCAGGTTCTGTTTCCATTCTTGTCTTTTTAGACCTAGTGCTGCTTTTAGTACCATTGATCACATGATTCTCTTGAGTAGACTGGAGAAGGTTATAAGAGTAATGGGTTCTGCGCCCAGCTGGTTTAAATCCTACCTAACTGGTAGAGAGCAGTATGTAAAAATTATCCAATGTTCATCATCAAAATGTACACTAGTGTTCTGCAGGGATCTGTTCTGGGGCTGATTTTGTTCTGTATTTACGTGCTTCCATTGGGACGGATCTTTCGCAAATATGGCATACAATTTTAATGTTATGCGTTGAATCCTGACAAGACTGAGATAATGCTGGTCGACTCCTACCATCAATTAAATAAATGTGAAAATGTATTGGTTTGTAGACAGACTTGAGACCCAGCCTAGCACTAGTCTAAAGAATCTTGGTATTATTTTTTATCAAAACTTGACTTTTGATGAGAATATTCGTAATATTACTAAAGTTTCTTTTTACCATCTACTTTAATATTGCTTGTATTCGCTGTTGTCTTACTCAACCAGATGCAGAAATGCTGATTCATGCCTTTGTTTTTATCATATGCTGGTGTTTCAAAGAACTTTTAAATTATAGTATGTCCAAAATTCAGCGGCCAGAATTTTAACTAAAAACAAATTCACTGACCATACTGCTCAAGTCTTAGCCAAGCTGCTTTAGCTCCCAGTGGAGTTCAGAGTAAAATATAAAATCCTATTGCTGACTTTTATGGCTCTGTATGGGTTAGTGCCAACCTCTGTCTGCGAACTTCTGGTACCATATACCCCAATGTCATTCTGCGATCCTCTGATTCCGCTCTACTCAAGGTACCAAGAAATAAGCAGCAAACATTTGGGGACGAGTCTTCTCTTGTCTTGCCCCGTGGCTGTGGAACGACCTTCTGAAGCGCCTAAGGGATAGTGACTCTGTAACCACTTTTAAGTCTAAGTTGAAAACACATTTTTATTCAATGGCTTTTATTGTTTATTTGTATACTTTTTTTTTTTTTTTTAATTGTTCAGCACTTTGAGATGTACATAAAATAAAGATTATTGTTGTTATATTGTATGGTAAGTTGTATATAAGGAATATATATATATATATATCTATGATATGATAAATACTTTGTTGATATTAACTAGGGAAATGAATCCCTTAAATAATTACTTTGAATTATTTATTAAATATATAATATTGTATTAAATATATATTAAAATACTTTGACATCAAATAATAATAGGATAGGAGCTGGGATCATGAAACAAATCCAGGCATGGTCAAGCTGCTATTATTAACAGCACAGACTTGCAATCAACAGTTCAGCAGGAGGGGCCTATAGTTGGCTAACCTGCCTAGACACCACACAGTTTCTTTTAGGTGCCTGTGACGGCCAGCTCACCCAACAGACCCGCTTGGGTTCTTTTCCCTTCTAAAATCACAGACAACACACAAGATTGAAAGAAAAATAGCGCTGATGTGCAACTTTAATAACAAAAATAAGCAAAAAACAAAACAAACACCTAGCTTCTTTGGAGCACTGACTAAACATTCGTTGCAGGTTCCTGACTAGCTCGCAGGATGGATACGTCGTTTACCTGCCAAAAAACACACAAATAACAACACAAGTTTCACACGATACCTTTTCAAAACAACTGCACACACGCAGTCAGGCTCCTCACTCAGCAGCCCAGAACAGACTGGCTGCCTCTCTTAAATACCCTGCACCTGGCTCCAATTTACAATTAGCACCAGGTGCAGGGGATTATCTAAACAATAAAACAATTAGAAACCCTTATCCAATTCACCCAAAAGTGCATTTTCACATGGTTTTTTAAAGCAGGAAGGATTTTAACCCCCTCCCTGCTATCTCACAGTGCCTCACCATTATCTTCTCTTCCCAGCTGCTCTTTCATATCTATATCCCACCCACCTCCTAATGCCACTAACAGAAAGAATTCCAACTCAATCATCCACGGCCGTATAACACAATATCCCAACGCCACATGCTCAGCCTAGTGACAGTCCCGCAATAACAAAACGTTAAACATGCATTCATTTAGCAGGGCAACCCTTCCAATTATTAATGTGACACCAACCAAGCTTGAAAACCTAGTTCCCAGTTGAGAACCAGCTGTAGTTCCTTGAATTATTTATTAAATATATGATATTGTCCACAGATATCTGCTCCAGCTGTCCATCACCCACCGACTGCCAAGGCTTTTCTGATTGGTTATCCTTCAGCCAATCCCCCAGTTCCTTTGTTTCCTTGCTGCTGGGCACGTGCACTAGGTCTACATGCTGATTACCAGAAGAGCTCTTTTTAATACCATTTCGACCATGTAATGTATTGATGGTGCCCCCTATGGGCATATTTATGGGATTTTTGCTTCCCATGTTGCCCTTATCATATTCTGTAAGATTCTATATTCATATCATTAATCCATTTGTTAAATATTGACCTGATTTTTGTTACAGTTTGACCACATAGCAATGAGTGTTGGAGATTCAATGTGTATCCAAGAACAATGTATTGCTAGGCTTGTTGTTGAATACTGCACATGAACAGCAATTTGTAGTTCTTTCATGAAAAGAAATAAAGCTGTTGCTTGCCAAAGTTCTGTTTCATTGATTTGGACAGATTGCAAATTTGCATACAAATCAATTTCTGTGCATGAAATTAACTTGTTAAATAATTTTGCACTCCATTTAACTTCCAATTACATATATTGATGTATTATTATTATTATTATTATTATTATTATTATTATTATTATTATTATTATTATTATTATTATTATCAAAGATTCCCCAAATACATGTCTTAAATTAATTTTGGTAGAAAAAAGAATGGACCAGTTAGTTGCAGTGCATTTTATTGTGGCTTAATAGAAAATCATCTGTGAATGTTTTAATAATTCTGAATATATAAATTGTGACAATCATCAGAAGTGTGTGTTTTTTATTTTATTTTATTAGAAAAGCATGTTTTTGGTGTGTTTGTGCTATTGCACTATGGTTATTCTTTGTAAATAGGAAAAGCTAAATTACAGTAAAACTATACTAATATCTTTTAAGAGATGATTTACTGCACTGTTTTTTTTTTTTTAATAATGCAGTACAGTGAGAAATTGTTGTCTTTCTGTGCTGACACACTGGGGGAGGTCTGTGGCAGGTTGAGGAATACAGCACAGGAGGGGGTACGAGGGAGCAAGAATTTGCCCAGGAATTTGATGAATAAAAAGCAAATAGTGCTTCAGTGATGTATTCATATTGCTGTAAGTACAGTGGTAGTCAATATCGTCACATAACTGATTTTAAATTGTTAATAGAGGAATTAGCAACACCAAGTGTTCCAATACAATTTAAGAGAGATAGCTGAATAATTGTCTACTTTTAGCTCATGGGTGCTTTAAATGGTTCATTTAAAGCATTTAGCACACACATAACAAAGAACTAGACTTGAATGTATCCCCATTGCCTGCTTGAATGCAGGATGCAAGTAGTATTGACCAGTACGTTGTGAGGGAGTTGATTAGGAATTAGCAATTGTGTCTCACTAATAAGCAATAATCTCATCTAGACATTTACATACAATATCCTAAACTCAAAACAAGCCTCACAAAGCTTGAATATAATGCATGTAGTATTAATAATACATTATTGCCTAACTGCCAATGTCTGGAAAATGGCGAGTGCAGAGAAGTAAATATGTTAGAACTTGAAAATATGACTGGAATAGCCTGGAGGCTAACATCATAGGGACCAACTGAACATTTAACTTCTCTGTGATTCATCGCACTCTTTTTGCATTTAAAACACAGCTGACCTAGTAAGTTCAACCAATAAAGATGCAGAAGGCTGACCTACAGGGAGATAGGATTACATCGGTGCAGTGAGGTCATGAGAGAGTTCATTCTAGTCAGATACTAATCCTGGAAGACTCTTTGGGTTCTTTTTTATAACATACTTTTAGTCAAAAAGATACTTCCCTTTGTTCTTTATTCTCTATGTATCATCTTCAAAGGTCTTCTTTGATACAGCTGATAAATAAATTCAGTTAAAACTCTTTGGGCAAATGGAAACTCCAAAGTTTACCTCTGAATGCAAAATATTTGAATTCAGAAACTTGGAGGCCAATCTTCGACACAAATGCTATCGTTATTAGTAAACACTATGAACAGAATAGTCCCCTAATATCTCACCTGGTTGTATTGGCTCTGGTGCTCCCATGTCCTGTATCTACCTGAACATCTACTCCACCCCACAATTCTGAATTTCAAGATGCAACCAGCCATATTGATTGTATTGTCCATGAATGAGAATCAATGGGTTGATCCGGAGTGTCTCATTCGTGGACACAATCCTTGTCTTCCTGACCCAGTTGCTGGTCATTCTCCCTGAGGAATGGTTGCAATCCCAGAAGTCCCAGGCCTTCACTGTGGCAGCCCAGCACAATATTTGTATGATGATCCTGATAATGCTGTATCCCAAAGATATACAATGTTGAACCCCCCAAAATCAGATTGAATATGCAAACATTTAAAATATCCAAGGTAGAGCCCAATTCAAATAACATTCAGCTGGGAGGATAGGTTGAAAGAAATGATTAGTTAATGGAATTAAAAGTCACTGAAGAGCAAAAATCCCTGCATCTTGTGATTTGTTTGCTAAATGAGGGCTATATTTTCAAAACCACTTGGCTTAATTTGATAATATGATTTTTTAAGTTGTTTTTCTTATGACTGTATTTAATTCTTCTCATTAAAACAATTCATGTTTTGGATATAAAAACCCCAGAAACACATTTAATTGAATCAGACGTTACGTTGCTTTCAAAATGTGGCACACAGTACATCCACTTTGCACTTTGTTGACATTACAGTTTAAGTTAAAGTCCTAATTATACAGTTATCACAAACCACCTCACAAAACCTAGCAGTAGAGTGCCCAATAGAAGAGCTGATGGCAGGGGATCCCAAATTTTCTTGGCTCAAGGATGGCATTAGGCATCCTGACTGAGGATCCCCACCCAATGGATCCAAAGAAATGTAAAGTTTCTCCTTACACTCACCCCCTTATGCTGTATAATGGTACAAAAAAACAAACTACTGTATATGTAAATAAATTGACCCCTCAATGTAAAGATGACATCCGAAAGCCAAAAAAAAAAGTTAGGATCACGCTATCACATGCTTGTGTGGACATTAGGTATGTACAGATTCTCAGTTTTTCTCAGTAGTTGCCTCTAGTTGTTTTAAGTCGGGATATTAATTAAAAACATGTTAATTGCGAAATGATGCAACTCCTTGACAGCCAACCTTTATATTATTTAAGGTCCAAAAGTGAATTGATTTATTTTACACCTTAAACTTTTATCTTTCTATAATTGTGAAAGTGGTCCACCTGTGTACATTGTTTCATGAAGTAAGTCAACGTGATTACCTCCAAGCCACTATGTCACTGATATTCATATTAAATAAAAGCATGTGTACGTTAACTACATTCCTGATTAATCATACTTTGGCTTTGCCACTGTGATAGGTAGACGTGGCTCTGTGAACCAATGACAAATGTTAATAATGGGAGAGGCGTCGTGAATGATTAAACAGGAATTTACTATCTTGAACAATAAACAATTGTAGATAAAATATCACCTTTTCTTCCTTCCACGTGGGACTGCTGCAATGACAATACCAATCATTCCCTCATCATCTTGACAAAGGTCAGAACCTATTGAAACAGTAGTATGTGGGTGGCTGCAGTCCTGCTTCATCCACACGACATGTCTGCCCACTAACAAATTTTGTTGATGTCCATCTGAAGTTGCAGCTATTTGTCTGTGGGTGTGGCAGAGCAAAGCTCTGCCCTTTTTAAATTGGCAGGGATGGGGTTAATTTCCCCTACCTGCCTGGGTTTATTATGTTCAGGTGGCTGGGGTTGATTAGTTGATTAGGTTAATTAACGATCAATCAGAGCCCAGCCACCTCACATAAAAGGAGGCCTCTGCTTCTCATTTGGGAGGAGGGAGCTGAGGAAGTAGGTTAGTGTTTTGTTGGTTGTGATTTTTCAATTTTCAAAAATCCAGTGAAGGCATTGCCCAGCCTGGAAACCTTTATTTTGTACATTTTGCTTTTTGTTTTTCTTTTTGTGTTTCAATCCCTTTGTTTTGGCCCTTGTGCCTTTTTATTTTTGTATCTATTTATAATAAAAGTATATTTTTTTTTGAACTGCAGTCTGTCTCTGGGCCTCTATCCACTCATCAGCCTGCCACAGTGAGCTACAGGGCTCTGTAAGAGTTACTGTCATGAGAAAAACTAAAAAAGTAATTTATAATACATCTACCTGGCATTGAAAAAGACAGAAAAGAGTGGAACTAAGTGTTCTGCCTAAGAAGTACTATGTAGATGGCAAGGTAGCAATAAGACTGACTATTTATCACAACTCTACTTGTGGCGTTACATAGCTTGATAAACATGGCACTTTCTTCTGTGCACATAGATTTGAGTCTCAATATAACAATTGTATAGGCATAAAAATATTGAATGCTTTATAAAACATGCATGAAATCTAAAACATTCTTTGATTTTTTTTTTTCTGAGATGATTTATATGAAGTCCTATTTATGAAAACCACAGAAAGGTAAATGACAAAACAAAGCCAATTAATTTGATAAAACTGGCACAGGCAGTTGGCACCCACATTAATAGTGTGGCTTGCATGATGCACAACTTCAGTATATAATGAAAGAAAACTTTAGTAGCAGGATGCAAGGATCTCATTAAATTGTAGAAGACACCTGTTTAAAAAATGCAGCTGTTCATACTTCGGATCTCCATTTATTTGCCACTCCTGAAATTCAGCTGTATCAATTAGATTTTATTAATGGGTTTATTTCTCATATGTGGTATCCAAACTTACACTGGTGCGATAGTCACTAACACAAAGTAAAGACTTTAGTGGAGCTTCTGTGATTAAACTTGTAGGCACTGCTCAGGTGTAGAATGCCAGCTTGGCTTCCTGAAAAAGCAAGTAATGAATCCACCTGGCTGCATTCCTGAAACTTGATGCACTCAATTAACTGAACATATGGTTGGTGGGAGGTATCCATCTCTGCAGAACTTCAACCAGTGGATAACGCATACTCATCCACTATTCCTGTTATTAGTTTATAGACTCATCTAAATATTTCAACGGCTATATTTAACAAACATTTTTAATATCTGTCCGCGAGAAGCACAGAAGGGCCCTTGAAGGATTTACTACCTATGTGAATTCAGCACAGAGGCCTCACTTAATTAGCACAGGTATAGTTGTACAGTTACCTGGTGTAATGAGCTCTGGTGGTAGAATTAATAAATCTTTCCAGTACAGCTAGTCTTCAAAATTATAAGCATATGGTGGTGTCTTAATTCATTGGTTTAATCCTTGTTGTGATATATAATGCTGTAAAAATGTAAAGTGTATTTATATAACAGAAATGTGCATTAATAGAAAGGAGTATAATGAAACTACTCCAGATGACTGTGACACAAGTTGTGTCCCTAACCAAAAAATATTTTTATTTTTAAAGACATTTAAAACCTATGTTGTTTGGCTGGAAAATGTAAATATTTTCAGCAGGTTTTATTTAAAAGAAAAAACAACATTAAAATTGCAAGAAAATAAATATATTTTACTTTTTAAAAAATTCTTTAAGGTATAAGTGTGTTGAAATGTCAGTCCACTAGTTCAGCAATCAATGTAAGAGCCATGTTAGAAATCACAATGGTAGGCAACATAACCTGATTTATATGGATGTTCTCAGTTGAAATGTAGTGAGTTCAAACCACATACAGTTGGGTACAGCAATACATTTCTGGGCAAATACATCTTGAAAAGAAATTTAATGTATAATAAAGTGTACCTCCTTGGGGCTTTCTTAATACAACTCTGAATTTAGGAGGCATGTTGCATTGTTTTTTGATTCCTTTAATTAAATTGGAATCTAGTTGTTGAGTGGAAAAATGCAAATAAGATACAAGAAAATATCTGTACATATGTTTTCATGAATATGCAGATGAGAACAAGAAGTGATTGAAGCCCTGGCTTCTTTCACAGTTTAAATGTTTTAGAAATGATGGAACCCACCCCCTCTTGCTACATAGTGTCAGAAATCATTAGCATGTTCCTTATCGAAGCATCAATATGTATTTCAGGTGATGACTGCACATCCCCTAGAGGATGCAGAATAGGAGCGATTGTCTTAGTGTCTCTGGCTGCATGTCTATCTCTTCTTGGTCTCTGACATTTACATGCCAAAGAGACAGATGATGCAGCATCTCTCTCTTGATGGCACAACCCATCAATTATGAATGTATTTTCTATTAAGACACAGGCGATATACCCTATTCCCAGTTCACTACCTTTATTTTTATGCATAATAAAGCCCCCCCCCCCCCCCCCCCCAAGCACATTTTGGTAGTGTAATTAGTCGTGCATAATTGGGTGTAAGCCAGTAATTGTTTTAGTTTCCCATGGTTACTGCAGTTTTGCTGTAGTTGAATATAAGTCACTAGGGTATCCTTGCATCCATTTTAAGCAAGAAATAAATTAACTTCACAGAACACATAAATAAATAAATAAATAAATAAATAAAACTATTAGTTTTGTTCAACATTTGCTTATTGCTTTGCTCAACTAATAGAATGCAGGTAGATAGAATTAAAAAATGTATAATTTCTCAAAATATAACATTTTAATAAAGTACTATTCTATGTATACAAAGTTTAAAAGATTTTACCTTAACAGAAAGCTGAAATAAAAGTTATTACATATTAACACAATAATGGTGAAATAATTAAGCAATAGTGCCCATCAATGAAGGCTCTACCATGTAGTTAACATTACATTTTCAAGACACACAGACACCTTTTGTCTTTGCTAAACACTGAATGGCATTATCTTGGCAGGGCAAGAAAACACTGTCTATTTTTTGCTTGGTAACCATGGAGAGGTGGGCTAAAAGGCTATCGCTGCCCACTGTCAGTGGAATGCTTTGTGTTAATTTACTCAAATAAGCAGCTGAGAAAAAAGGGACCCAAATCTCTTGCCAGTGACAAATGACTCAAGCACACCTTTTCCACTATAAATAGCTGCTGCTGCAATTCAATTCCTCTTCGTCAGAAGGGTGTAATAAAATAACATAGTTGTTGGTGGTAGCCATGCAGTTTACTAATCTCATCACTCTTGTATTATCTATGCATTATTTTTGAGCACACAGTGCTCCTCTCTGAGGTCTCCATACTTGAATTGGAGTCAACTATTTTTATGGTGAGGTCTGCACAGACTGTCTATATTCATTCTTGTATTGCTCTCTCTCCCTCTCTTTAATATATATGAGAGAGATGGGAAAAGAAAAAAAAACAGAAATCAAAGTATTTTTTTCTATGTTATTATTACTGCACATATCCTTTGCAGCAAGCTTGTGTGATAATTAAATAATTTATATTTTTTTGCCACAAACTGTTTTAATTAAAGTTCTTGTGTACTTGTTGGACTCGAAAGCCGGTATTTCAGTATGACAAATGGCTGTTTGAAATGGTGAACCTTTTTACATTCTCATTGGTTCATTTGTAGAAGACCAGCTACTTGGAGAGAGACAATTTCATTTGAAAAGTATATTGCCCTGTGAAATATCTATAACTTTGTGACTTTTGTATGCACTTTGAAATACTGATGCCAAGGGTTAATTTGTGCCAGATTCTTTTTGTTTGACAGTTAAGAATTATACAGTTTGCAAATGTGAACCGTATCAAAAAGAGATAAAACACCTCTAGGTTCCTAGGTTGTTTGCCTCTTTTGTTTGCCACATCTAGCTTTCCTTCAGTGTGTACTTTACCTGGTAGCACTACTGCTTTTTGTTACAGTAATGTACCTGAGGTAGATGACAGCACATTTTCGTTTTAACTGAAGCAGCTCAGAGCAGCAAGCTATGCTGCATCAGAGAAAGCACACTTCCTACTGGCTCTCTGTCAATCTCCATCAATACTTTCTAAAAAATAAAATAAAAAGATAAAACTGGGGGATATATATTGTTTTCTCTGTGCCCGCCAATGAAGTCAAAATAAATTCCTTGCCACTATATGCTGGAGAAGTTAAACAGTGTCTGTAGGAAATATTCCCCTCCCTTGGATGTTTTCACACTTTGTGTTGGATGTTTTCAAATCTTGATGCATTTAAAAGGGATTTTTTTTCCCTTTGATTTACACAACCTACATAATACTTTCAATGTGTGAAAAAATGGTGGGGGTGGGGGGGGGGGGTGAAAAAACAAATCAAAACCTTTGCTATGACATTCCTAAATAAGCTCAGGTGCAACCAATTTCCTTCAGAATTCACACCTTAAGTCCATCTGTCTGCAATAAAAGTGGTTCACATGATTTCAGATTAAATACACCTGTCTCTGTAAAGTCCCACAGCTGGGTAGTGCATTCAAAGCAAAGATACTACCATGAAGACCAAGGAGCTTTCAAAATAACTGTGGGATAAAGTTGTGAAAAGGCACAGATCAGGGGAGGGGTATAAAAAGATTTCAAAGGTATTGAATATCCCTTGGAGCACAGTCAAATCGATCATTAAGAAATGGAAGGCATACAGCACCACCCAGAATCTGCTTAGAGCTGTGCTCCCAAACTGAGCAGCCGTGTAAGATGGGCATTGGTCAGAGAAGCCACCAAGAGACCAATCACAACTCTGAAAGACCTATAGCTTTCCATGGCTGAGATAGGAGAAACTGTCCATGTGTCAACAATAGCTGAGGTACTCTACAAATTTGGCCTATATGGAAGAGTGGCAAGAAGGAAGCCATTTCTGAAAAAAAGCCCATGTAAAATCTCTCTTGGAATTTGCAAAAAAAACATGTGGGAGACTCTGAAATGATGTGGCAAAATATTCTGTGGTCAAATGAAACAAAAATTGAACTATTTGTCCTAAATTCAAAGTGTTATCTCTGGCGCAAACCCAACACAGCACATCAACCAGATAACACCATCGCTACCCTGTAAAGCATGGTGGTGGCAGCATCATGCTAGGGGATGCTTTTCATCAGCAGGGGACTGGGAATCTTGTCAGGGTAGAGGGCAAAATGGATGGAGCTAAATACAGGCAAATCCTTGAGGAAAACTTGCTTCAGTCTGTAAAAGACCTAGGACTGGGACGGAGATTCACCTTTCAGCAGGACAATGGCCCCAAGCACACAGCCAAAGTGACACTGGAGTGGCATAAAAAGAAGAAAGTGAATGTCCTAGAGAGGCCTGGTCAAAGCCCGGACTTGAATCCGATTGAGAATCTGTGGCAAGACTTGAAGATTGCTGTCCACCAGCGATCCCCATCCAACTTGACAGAGCTTGAACAATTTTGCCAAGAAGAATATTGAATATTGCCCGATCCAGATGTGCAAACCTGGTAGAGACTTACCCCAAAAGACTCACAGCTGTAATTGCTGTTTAAGGTGGTTCTATCAAGTATTGACTCGGGGTGAATACTTATCTAACCAAGACATTTCAGTGTTTTATTTTTCATTAACTGTTGTTTCACAATAAAAATGTTCTTGCCTCTTCAAAGTGTTGAGTAGGTTGTGTAAATCAAAGAGAAAATAAAATCCCATTTAAATGAATCAAAATTTCAGGTTGTAATACAACAAACTGTGAAAACGTCCAATGGGGGTGAATCCTTACTATAGGCACTGTAAGTTATAAGGTTATATTTGGTCGTGTTCTAAAATGGGGGAAGGCATCCCTTCACATGTTTTTTATGTACCTGCTGTGAATGGCTCTCTGACAGGTGGCTTGCAATGTCCAGATAGTGAGTTCTCTTATACAGGTGTGGTGAAAGACAACAGTTTGTGAAACAGTAGTGCAGTATAGTCTGGATTTCGTGCTGGTTTGTAACGACAGTTCCCAGTTAGTGTTTAGCCATCTAACAATGAAATGACGAAACAGGTAGAACAACAAAACACGAAACACTCACGATAATAAATTACTTCCGTCTCCTAACGGGTCCTTCAGGTAACCACATCAAAAGAACAGATTACATCATCACATCCCCTGTTATACATTGAGTCACCCCTCCCTCCACCCCCCACCCCCGCGATAGCTAGTTTAACTGTCTCCAATCCATGACTGACACTTCGCGTTCCACATTAGGGTGATGACTTCTGGTATTTTGACTCCGCCCCCTTCCTGGATGTCTGGCTTCTGACCCTGGAATGAACTGCCAAACCATCCAGGCTGGGGCACACTGTTCCTGCTACACAGCGCTTTAACAGGTCGGGAGGGAGATTATTGACTAGGATTCAGTTTGGTATCCATGTTATAAATACCAACAAGTTTTAAGCTTGTTTTAATGTGCAGACAAAATAAAGACGGTGAAAACAGGATAGCCAGTGTAACAATTAAAAAAAAATGCAATGGTTTCAAGAGAGGTTAAATGGTGTTTTACTATTTATTATTAGTAACAACAACAGATAATGCAAGTCCTGTTTATGATAAGAAAATAGAATTGAACCACTCTAAGTCTTAAAAAAATCATTGGTCCAATCTCGTGGGATAGCTTTAAGTAGAGTAAAATAGAGGCTACAGCCACTGCAGATTGAATGAGTTGTTTTTTGGTCTCTGGGGGACTCTGGTCAACCTTCCTCATATTATGTGGATTTTCTGCTTTGAAAGTGCTGCTTGCACTGAAGGCAAGAGAAAAGCAGAAAAGAGAAAGCATTTTGATTGATGGTAAAATAAAATTGGCAGTAGAAATATCACTTGCTGAAAATAAGGACTCACTTGAGAATAGAATATCACACTCAGTGTCACACATATTTTTGAATTACTTTGTAAGATTGACTTTTTGCAGATATTCATTAATATGATGATGTTCAACAAATAACTACGAGAATATGAATGAGACATGATCGTTTTTAGATTAGGGATATGGATTCAATCCAAAATGACAGTTCTGCTTATAACACACTTTATCTCCCTGTTTCAAGTCACTAAATCAAACTTCTAGACGTAAGAGGACATGCTCCAGTTCCACCACTGAATTAGCATAAATGCCCCAAACTTTAGATCATATTCAATAGAATCTTAATTCTAATGGACACATACACAGCACCTCAAAGCGTAACCCTTTGCAGACGGACCATTATAATTGTGATCGAATTAGATCAATTTCGTAATTGCGTATAATGCAATGACAAAATGTGTTATTTTCATGGTTTCATTTTTCATGGTTTTAACGTATTGCCTCAATCTACTGAAATACCATTAGTCTCACCTTAATAGTAAGCATTAATTAATATTAAAGTACATGGTGTTTTATCCAAAATAGTTATTTTAAATTAAGATAAATCACAGGGCACATCAGATGCATGAAGAAACAGTCTTCTGAGGGGATTACATACAACAATCATGCCTTCCTGTCTACATTTTGTAGTGGACCCCCATTTTAGGGTTTTGAAAGCTTCTTTCCCAAAAGCATTATCTTTCAAAAGCATTTTGTGGAAGTCTAAAACACCCCTGCTGGTTTTTAAATGCATTGCCATACTGCAACTCGTGAATAGCGTGCTTGCGAGGGAACAGTACATTAGATGCACCCTGCAGTTATAGCTATTAAATGACAAGGTTCTAGATTTTAATTTTGAAAAGTCATTCATGTGCTGCTTCTGTGTCATATTTTGTTCCAACTATTAGTAATTATATATATATATATAATGTGTCTCTCATTAGCAGACTTATATTTGAAGTATCTAATTTGCCAGCTTGACAGATGGGATGAGTTTCCAACAATAAACCTGGGTGCTCAAAAGCTAATTAAAAATTGTCACAAGTGAATGTGAATAAAAACATATTTATTGAGTCTTTACTCCACATATGTTTAGAATATAGGCTTTGGGGATACAGTGATGCTTAGAGATTTTGATAATTTTTGTTTTATTGCACATTATGTTCAACATAGATTATATATATATATATATATATATATATATATATATATATATATATATATATATATATATATATATATATATATATATATATATATATATATATATAAAGGTGCTAGTTCAAGTGGCATAAAGCAAGATTAAGTGGCATTTACTGTTAATAAACCAACACATTGGGTTAAATTGTCAAGCTATTTATTCCAAATCTTCATTAGCACATTGTTATTTCTGAATGGGAAAAAACCCAACAAATTAAACAGGGGTCACAAATGGAGATTAGAGAAAGGGGCAATCAGAACAGAAAATAGGAGAAACTTTTTTTACACAGAGAATTGTGAGGGTCTGGAACCAACTCCCCAGTAATTTTGTTCAAGCTGACACTCTGGGATCCTTCAAGAAGCTGCTTGATGAGATTTCTGAAGTTTGAAATGTCTATATGCCTGGAATTATTCTATACAAAATAAGAAGTTAAACTGATATGCGAATCACAGTAACTGTATGATGCGTCGTAATGTATAAGCAACCCCTACTACAAACTCTGAAGTGGTGCATTTGTTTGGCCACCGCACATTTCATACTTTATTCCTTTGTCCTGGTGATGTATTTAGAGCTTGTAACACATCTCCAATTCCATATTGGTAATTTTCGGTTTTTGCTTCTGAGCATCCTCATCACCATGGCTAGTGCCAGGCTGAGGTCTTTGGTTGATTGTGGAATCATCTGCTTTAGCTAATTAGTCATATAAAGTATGGTGTTATTTTACAATGAGTGCGGCCGCACTGAACATGCATATTATGGCTTTTTGCGGTTGGCTTTTCCCCCTTATAAATGTATGCCTCAGTTGTTTATTTCTAGTTTTTATTATATTGATTGCTAATGGCAAGTTGGAGTAAATAGCTTTGATAATTTAGCCCATTATGTTCCAAACAGAATAAAAGAAAAGTAATTCTTACTTTGCTTGTTAAACTCCATTCATGCACATGATATTACCTTTTAAATGAACCATCTACAGTGTACAGTTTATATTTGTGTGTGACAAAAATGTTTATGATGAAAAACTCAAGTGGGTTTTTGTTCTTTATAATTAGGGTTTTGATTTTTCAAGTTTTTATTAATTACTTTTTTGGTGCTTGTTATTTTTAACTATTTGTGCTATATACGTAAATCTTTTTTTCAGGACTTTTTTATACTGTATGAAAATATTATTTTCAGTTATTTTTTTCTGTCATAATATGTATAGTAACTTGACAGTATTGGCACATATTTTCAAGTGTATCTTATTTCCTTTGCTGTCTTCCACATTAAAACCTCATGGGTATAGTCTTCTGGGGGTTTTGTGTGTTTAGGCATTTTTTACATTTCGCCACAATTTGCATTTGTTTTAAATTCCATGAGTGTTTAAAAACTCCCTATAGAACTAGAATATAGCTTTAAATCCTGCGAGCAAGAACAACCCTGTATTTTTTGTAATCACATTTTAAATTTAAGTGTGTTACAGTCCTCCAATAGAAATGTAGGAATTTGTTGCCACTCAGTAGTTGGGATGGGTTTAACACTAGAACTGCCGGATTCTCAAACTACAGTACCTAGAACCGCCATGCTGGTCACTTTGACCCATACATTTTGAAACTCCTTTGTTATGAAAATGAAAGGCATACTATCGGACACAACTGAACATATTTAAATGGAAAATTAAACATAAAATGCTTTATTTTTATAATAAGCGCATATACAGCACAACTACAAACAATAAATATAATGAAATACACATTTCAAAAGAAATGGGCAATTACATGTACCTGTGTACAGGTGTAAATGGGTATATGTACATACAAAACTGTAAAACCGAAATCATTGTTTCTAATACTACATAGAAAGAAAATATAACACTACTTCAGGTATGAAGGCTGCATTGTACTCTATGGAGGAGCGTATGCATCTGCCAGCTGACTGTGCCTGCATCCAGGAGTTGTGTTGTAAACACAGATGCAGTTCCATTGAACACCATTGTGAAAACAGGTACATACAAACCTGTAAAACCAAAATGTTTTTTTTTTCTAAAAGTAATATAAAAAAGTACAGTATATAAAATACATTTCATATTAGGCACATAAGTTGTTATATTACCTGTCATTTCAATTTGCTGTATGCATCTCTGTGCACCTTGCCGTATTCCAATCAAAATGACTACTTTCAGATTAAATATTTCCTTCTGATATATTCCTAGTTGCATTTGTGGAATAAGACAAAGGATTGTTGTCTCCCAGGTACACTGAAAAATAAGCAACTAGGCCTTCACTGAGTTAGCATCTTGACAAATCCACTATCATAGCAATCTTTGTCTCGTAGTCAGTCTACAAACAAAGGCTTGAAAAAAAAAAAACTTGTGCAAGGAGGAAGGAGCGTGTCTTGTTTGTTGCATTTACAAAACTAGAATATCTTATGTTATATTAAAAAAATACATTTGTTGTAATGCATGGGTCACATTGATCTGCGTGGCGGCTCTAGGTAGGACTGTTTATAACTTTATCATTTTTGAGATTCTGGCTATCAAACACTGTCAGAATATTGAATTCATATATTTAGGAAACGTCAAAAATGGGGACACACATACAGCTTACAACTGAAGAGTAATTAACATTTTAAATGCAAAATGGGTTACAATGACCCACATGGCAGTTCTAGTGTTAAGTATTCAGAACGAATCAATGCGAGATACAAATCAGGAAGGAGGGCCATTCACTAACAGCACAGCATAAAGTTTTTTTAAGGTTATTTTTTATTTAATTTTTTTCACGGGGAAATGTGTCGAGTCAACTTGAACTGAATAACAATTTCCAGTGTTTTTCTGGTATTTATTGGATACAACCAATTTCTTTTTTTTTTTTCCAGAAACCGTATTTATAAGAACTGTCCTAAATTGTACAGTAAATCTTGGAAAACACAGTTTCACTCCTTTTTTGGGGTCCTCATTGAAAATGATGGCCCTTATTCACTAATTGTATCTGTCTGTCTTGAATTTTCTAAAATCTTCTCCAGGTTTTGTAATTGTCTCCTACATACCTTATATATTTAGTTAAATTGACTTTATACAAAAGTATGGCAAATAGTATGCCTAATCTATTTAATGTGCTGCATTGAATCTACAGATTAGTGTAGTCCCAGATTATCAGTACCCTCTGTATGTGTGTGTATTGTGTTGTAGAACATCAAGACACGTTGGTAAAGTATAACTGATTTATTCAACAAGTCGATAACTCTCGCAGTACCAGCTCTTACTTTATACTTGTATATCTTTCCCGCTTTCCCCTACATCCCCTGCTTATATCACTACAGCACAAGCCTAGTCACAGCAACATCTATTGATGCTTTTAAGGTAGAACACCACAGTGTGCAGGCCAACACCTGTAATAAAACATTCTTTGGCACCGTCTAAAGAGGATTAAGACACATTGAAAGCTCTGTGGTCATCTCCACCTATTTCAGTATAATGCCTTTGATAGTCACAGGTCTCATTATTTCAGCACAGTGCAATTGAGACACTGGAGTGAAACGAGTGAGTGCTGAAGCACAAGCAAGAGGCAGAGAGAGCAAGACAGCAGCTGCTGGAAATACAAATGAGAGTGAGCACAAATAAATAGGACAGGTGAGAGACATGAAGTGAGGCAGGCTGAAGGAAAGGGAGAGAATTAGGAGAGATCAGGATGGATACTGAGGAGATGAGATGGTATTGCAGCTCAAACAAAAGAGAAAAATACAATAGACAAGTAAATTGGATACTAAACCCCATCCACTCACTTAAAAAGCTATTTCAAAAACAAAGTCTGTTTTAATTCATTTGTTTTCCACTTTTAGTTTTTAAATATGAGCCTTTAAACCAAGGAGCTTGAGAGCAGATGCCAGTGAGCTACCAGTCTCAGCAAGCTACTAGCCACAAAGACCAGTCATGCAGGTGTTCGAATGCGCTCACTGGATATCTGGCCAGTAGGGGCCGCTCTAGAGCATCGTGAGTCCTTGACGATTTTTCCTCCCTGACCCACAGTAGTGCCAACTAGTTTTATAGTTGGTATCTAGTTTTTATTGATATTACTTGGACGTATAAGGGGTGAGATGTACCTGTGCTGGCCCTGCGGGCACAAAGTGAATATAAATAAATAAATAAATAAATAAATAAATAAATAAATAAAAAAAGCCACTGAACCAAAGGTTGGACACTTCATACCGGCAGGATGCAAATCTGTGTTCCCCTGACATTTTTTATTGTGGAACCCAGACCTCTTAACATGTTGGGTTTTATACTGTGTCAATCTATATTAGGGTAAGGCTACACATAGTAGAATATTTTATAGGAAATAAACAGCAAAATATCATAATATATAACGTTCCAATAAATGCAAATAATCCAGTCAATGTTTTCATATAGAAATCTCATTGGATTAATGATAACTTCCTGTAGTATTTGATGGATTGATAAAGGTAGCTTTAGTTTTATTTTTAATGGAAATTACCAAATTGAAAATAAATATACATTTTAAAAATATATATTTCACTGCTAATTCTTATTCTACACTGTTGTGTACTCACTAGTCTTCCCAGCGACAGCTGGGAAATCACTGCAGCTTAAAGTCTAACAGCTGCGTGTCTTTTTCTGATAACAAGCTGAAGCTCAGAGCAGCTGATTCAAATTTGGCGGCGTTCTGAGACACGAGGGAGGGGTGGAACCAACAGCACAGCAGAAAACAGATACAGACATAAACGAGTCAGTCTTCCCAGCAACAGCGAGTGGAAGCGATAGCGTGAGAGAAGTACAGGCGTGGAAAAGTACAGAGCAGTTAGAACCAGTTTGAAAGCAGGTTGACAGCTGCAGAAGCTAAACTAAACTTCCAAAAAAAAAAAAAAAAAATTAATATGGTCTTCAAGCCAGTAATCTGTGACACCTGCTTGATGTGGGAAATCTGAGAAAACTAGAAAGTAAAACTAGTAAGTATGCTAGAAATGGAGCTGCAGGAACTTGAGGAGCTGGCACACCCACAATTCATGGAAGTCACCACCCTGACCAGACTGAAAGCCACCAGGGAGCTAGAAGAAGGTCAAAACAGCTGGGTTCAGGTAGGCAGAAGCAGGGAAAAAAAGAAACGTTGTCAAACACAGCCACCAGAAATCAAAACATTGAACAAATGTGAGCCACTTCAAAATTTAGATGATCAAAAACAACATCCAGGACCCTATTGACAGCAGTGGCCAGACAGCAAAAAGAAGGGAGTTCATGATTGTTGGGGACTCCATATTGAGAAACACAGCAAGTTCAGTTCGCAGTTTGGACCCCCTTACTAAAACAGTGTGCTGCCTTCCAGGAGCCTTTGTCACGCACATCACTGAGAATCTGGACAGGCTCCTAGAACGAATACGGGATGACCCGGTAGTAGTGGTCCACATCGGTACGAACAACATTGGAAGAGACAGACCAAAATCCCTGCAAAACAAATTCAGAAAGCTAGGAAGGAAATTAAAAGACAAGACAAAAACTGTGCTATTTTCTAGGATACTGCCGGCACCTTGCAAAGGAGCATACTGACAGCTGGAAATAATTAATCTAAACAAATGGCTGAAAATGTGGTGCACACAGGAAGGCTTCACCTAGCTTGAACATTGAACAATGCATTAGTAAGACCTCATGAATATTGAATATTGTGCTCAGTTCTGGTCACCTCGCTACAAAAAGGATATTGCTGCTCTAGAAAGAGTGCAAAGAAGAGTGACCAGAATTATTCCGGGTTTAAAAGGCATGTCATATGCAGACAGACTAAAAGAATTGAATCTATTTAGTCTTGAACAAAGAAGACTATGCGGCAACCTGAGTCAAGCATTCAAAAATTCTAAAAGGTATTGATAATGTCGACACAAGGGACTTTTTCGACCTGAAAAAAGAAACCAGGACCAGGGGTCACAAATGGAGATTAGACAAATGGACATTCAGAACAGAAAATAGGAGGCACTTTTACACAGAGAATTGTGAGGGTCTGGAATCAACTCCCCAGTAATGTTGTTGAAGCTGACACCCTGGAATCCTTCAAGAAGCTGCTTGATGAGATTCTGGGATCAATAAGCTACTAACAACCAAATGAGCAAGATGGGCCAAATGGCCACGTCTGGTTTGTAAACTTCCTTATGTTGTTATTTACTGCTAGATGTAATGATCATCAACTTTTTCATCGTATTCTAATTTCTAATTCTAATTCTAACTGACTACATGTAGTTAACGACTGAATTGAGCAGCCCAGAGCCTTGCTCCACCAAGGCCTTTATGTGTTTAATCGAATGTAGGGCCGTGGGTGTATTGCAGCTTGTTGAATAATGGAGTCCAACAAAGTAGATGTATGGGAGTACACAAGCTGCTTTATCGTTCTGTTTTGCACTTGTGGATGTTACAGAAAATATTTCTGCAATGCAGGTTTAAAGCTATTTGACGGGACAGTTATACAGTTTGGGTTTTGGCTTCGGCGTCGTGCACACTCAATCTGTTATACTGTATACACCCAGTGAGTTCCCATTTCTCTGCATGTTCAACGCAGCCAGTCCTGACCTTCAGCTACCCCATGCCTGAACATTTCCTCTGCAAGCTCTAAATCCCTTTAAAATAATGACTACACTGTGACAAGAAAGCTTTTTTGGTCCTTGTGAAGCAACCTTTGGCTACCTTTGAAAGTGATTTTCTAAGCTTAGGGGGGCTCATGGGTTAGCCTGGTCTGCAGTTACAGGAATACATTTATAAAGAAGCAATGTCAGCCCAAATGAAAAACACAGTATCACTGCAACATTTCTCCAGTTCCCCTTATAGCATTTGCTTTTGATATTAATTGAATTTAAGGTACAAAACCTCAATATGCCTTCTCCGTGTTTTTGCTAATCTCGTTTGTGTTTCATTTCCCTAGAGAAATATCTGATCAGGTAAACAATTTAAATAATAATGATTTGCATGCCGTTAATGGCATGCTCACACTGAAGACCTGATCCAATTAGTATGTGATTAATCACAGGCTGCTGTATTCATCAGTGGCTAACTGTCTAGAGCACCATCGGGACCAAATACTTCTTAACACAGGGGGATAGTAACTGTGAAGAAAATAAACTTGGGCAGGGGAGTAGAGAGTAATATTTATTTAGTTAATTCCCATTGTCATTCCGGAACACTGTGTTGCTAAGTAATATTAATGAATTGCTTGTCTTGCATGTTTATTACTTAGTCACCTTCTGTAAAGTTGATGGATATTTTAATTAGAATGCATAAAAGGTGGCATTTGCTATGCATACTGATATTTGCAATTTAGTAAGAGGGCTTGCTAATCAGATGTTGCAAATATATATGACATGCATTGAAAGCAATACCTAATGTAGGGCACTGGGACCTCCAGCACTGTAAAACAATTAATGTCCAAGCATACAGGCCCTCTTAAAGGGATACCAGTAGTTGCTCTGGTCAAGATAGAACAAGGGATGGATGAAAACTATTGTGGCTGCCAATACAGGACCACACTTCATGGGAAGCTAGGTTATTATCACAGCTTTCAGTGCCTTAAAAAAAAATGTGGTCAGCTCTAAGCACTAAGTATTTTCATATCTGTGGCTATATTAGGAGAGGCAGTAAGGAATCTTTGTCTTAAACAGTCAAAACATTAATTAAGTTTAATGAAGGATCTTTGGAAACTCAGCATACTTATGGGTTTAAATGAATTAAAATTAAATTTGTTTGAACTCTGTATTGTAGCACTGACCCCTTTTACATAAAACTAGGCCTCTTATGTAAATACCAGTTCCTTATATGGTTGGTCCCTTTATTCAAAACTGGACGTTTTTGTACAGGTGAAATGTTTTTGAACAGATCATCTATGAATCCAAATGCTGTAAAAAGAAAGTACACCACCCATTTGATATATTGCGGGTGTCGGGCCCAGTATAAATCCACTATATATATCGAGGGCTGCGATATTGCGAGAGACCCATAGAACAACAAATAGGGTGACAAATACTATCCAATCACTCCCTCATTTTATCGGGGGCGTCAGAGTCCAGTATAAATCCTCTACGCAACCCGTTTCTTTCTCATTTTTCGTATAAAAAGCAGCACACCATTTTAATTCATACTGCGGGGGGGATATTGCTTCTCATCAGCTTCAGTCTCCAATTAATTTCATGGGTCTTCCTCTCCTTTCTCAAATGCACAAACCCGCTGCATTGAAATAATCCATTCACAACATAAGAGGCTTGTTGCTCGGGAGCTGGCATCATTGCCTTGTGGCTTTTTCTAGTGCATTGCTGCCACACGTGAACACCTCTCTGGCTAAAATAAAAACCACTTCAGCAAGTAGATATTTAATTAGCTTTGTGTTATTGTGCAATACGTGTGTATATGATAACAATACAATGTTAATGCTTTGTTTTTAATTGTTTTGTATATTGTTGTTTGTGATGTGCAGTAAGAAATAAAACAAGCAGTGTATGTGTATTGCACCTAAGGCATACGCAGTTAGACGGTAAAAATGGGGAGCCAACTCCAGGACCGCGATATATCCGAATCCACAGTATAGCGAGGGCCAATATAACGAGGGGTGGGTGTATCACTTTTCCAATATAAACAGCCTGTAATAAAAAGAGACACGCAATTGCCTGCTCTGCGGACCCATCAGTGATTGTAATTGCAGGTTACCATTCCAGCTGTTAAGAGTTTGTCATTTTAGTTACTACCCTGCAACATCAAACAGATACCAGCATGACATCTGTATTTTGAAAGGGTAAATGTGTGGCTTGGTTGTTTTAATTAGAGTAATACTGACAAGACAGTATTCCAGTGCAAATTGTTTATTCTAGGGCTGACACCGCCACTTTTAAGCAAAAAATGACACCCTCTGTCACTCATTTCTGCATACTTAATTACATATTAATTTGACATTGAAAGTTTTCTAGATGACATTTTTGTCAAAGAACTTTGTAAGTGTTTAAAGTTATCAGTGATTCATTAATCTGTCCCAAAACTTGTTGGAGGGTTGTGTATTATGTAAAATAATAAATAAATAATCATCTTTTAATGCAAACACATTTTATTTTGGGGGTGCCAACAAAAACAGGACCACAGTACCTAAATACTAAGAACTTTGAAACCAACAAACCATTTGAAAGTGAGCATACAGTATAACTATCTGTAACTGTCTACATATTTCTTTAACACGGAGTACGACATTAAAATAAACTGGATAGAGAATGGTTGATAAAGGCAAAGGAAGGAGCCTAGTCTCACTGGACAACAAACAATCTCATAAATCATCCTAAGTAAATTAACCTCTGATAAAGTAAAAAAAAAACTTTTGTTTGGGTCTTATTAACATTTTTTCAGTTCTACCTTTACAGAAGGTGTCAAATAGAGAAAAGATTATTTTGAATAAGAGTTTATTAGCTTTCCTTCCCTTGAGCTCGTAGGTACAGATTTACAAAGCACTTCGTGTACAGAGCTCTCCCCCGTGCAGCCGTATTTATTTCACACCAGTTCTCCTTCCATGGAAATTGTCTCCCATGTGAGAAGGTTTGCCCGTGCACAGCTGAACGCCTCCATCTATTCTTCCCTTCCTCATGAGCATGATTCAAGCTTCCCTGTCACTCTATGGAGAAGCCTTTTTTTTTTTTGCATCAGAGCTATCATTTTTAAAAAGCTTGATTCAGTACAATGGAGCAGAAAGTCAAACGTAGCACCTGGCATATATATATATTTTTTCTATTTGACATCTTTGACATTAGCAGCTCATTTAGAGGAAAAAGAAAAGACAACTTGCTATCTGCTCCACAAACATTTCCAAAGACAAAAAGGCTAATCTGCCAATTTTTTTTTTTTTTTTTTTTTTTTTGCAAACCTTATACCTCTAGGCCATGTGGTTATGTCAGGAGAGGTATATATAGGCTTATTTCTATGAATAATGAAAAAAAGAAACACTGAAATATTCTGCCTTATCGTACACAGTAGAACCCATGGTGCGAGAGGGATTTGCTTCAGGAATTCTTTATTGAATCTCAAAGGTTTTATATTAGTTTCAATCGTTCAAAAAAGATTAACTCTTAAGCCTGAGAAAGAAAATTAGTTTTGACCTACATGTAGTTAGTTTTTGTTTGTTGTTATGTGTGTTTTGTCCAAAGAAATAATGATAAAACTTCAAGGCTATTTTGTACTAATAATTACAGAAATCCTTAAAATGTGATTACTAAATTCAGTATAAAGTAGCATTACTTTGTGTGAAGTGCTAGAATAATAATAATAATAATAATAATAATAATAATAATAATAATAATAATAATAATAATAATGTTTACAACAAATCTGTTTTTTATATCCATTTTTATCTCTTGATGTAATGAATAGAGGCAGTAGCTTTCCATCACTCACTGTTAGTTATTTATGAAAAGATTCACTCAGTGATCACTTTGTACATTTAATATAAATTATTAACAAACCTGAAACCCAGATACATAACCTTTATGCACCTCTACTGCCCTCTGTTGTTAGTAAAAGAAAGTGTATAAAAAACCATGTTACTCAGGGAAGATTAAACTGTATCAATGGTGTTTCTATATTATACTGTAATACAAAGAGAAACAGCAGCATGCTGATATCTGTAGAAACTGTCACGCATTACTCAAAAGACTTCACAGCTGCAGTATATCTTCTTAAAGGAAAGTTGACAAAAAAATAACCACATGGTGCTACAAGTAGTTTCTTGCATTCCATGTGCACTTGTATAGTGTTGCTATGAAGAAAGCTCTTCACAGTTTTAAGGCCAATGTTTTAAAGGAAGGGGATGTCGAATTAGGTATATTTCTGCTGGAGGGGTTAGGGAGCAAGGTCTTGCTCCACTGCTGCCAGAGGGTGATGCAAGTGTATAGGGGGCACTGTGGTTATACACTAATATAAACAAAACATTCACTGCAAAGTCACTTTCCATATATTCGGTCAAATGAGCACATTTTCTGTATGTCTGCTCCTACATAAATCTGATTTCATTAAAAAAAAAAAAACATGCAGACTACAGTAATGATGATCACACCAGCAAAAAAAAACACAGACTACAGTAATGATGACCACACCAGCAAAAAAAAAACACAGACTACAGTAATGATGATTACACCAGCAAAAAAAAACACAGACTACAGTAATGATGATCACACCAGCAAAAAAATCACAGACTACAGTAATGATGATCACACCAGCAAAAAAAAACACAGACTACAGTAATGATGATCACACCAGCAAAAAAAAAAAAAAAAACACAGAATACAGTAATGATGATCACACCAGCAAAAAAATACACAGACTACAGTAATGATGATCACACCAGCAAAAAAATACACAGATTACAGTAATGATGATCACACCAGCAAAAAAAACCACAGACTACAGTAATGATGACCACACCAGCAAAAAAAAAAAAAAAACAGTAAAAAAAAAAAAAACACAGACTACAGTAATGATGACCACACCAGCAAAAAAAACACAGACTACAGTAATGATGATCACACCAGCAAAAAAATACACAGATTACAGTAATGATGATCACACCAGCAAAAAAAAACACAGACTACAGTAATGATGATCACACCAGCAAAAAAAAAAAAAAAAAAACACAGACTACAGTAATGATGACCACACCAGCAAAAAAAACACAGACTACAGTAATGATGATCACACCAGCAAAAAAAAACACAGACTACAGTAATGATGATCACACCAGCAAAAAAAAACACAGACTACAGTAATGATGACCACACCAGAAAAAAAAACACAGACTACAGTAATGATGATCACACCAGCAAAAAAAACACAGACTACAGTAATGATGATCACACCAGAAAAAAAAACACAGACTACAGTAATGATGACCACACCAGCAAAAAAAAACACAGACTACAGTAATGATGATCACACCAGCAAAAAAAAACACAGACTACAGTAATGATGATCACACCAGCAAAAAAAAAAAAAAAAAAAACACAGACTACAGTAATGATGACCACACCAGCAAAAAAAACACAGACTACAGTAATGATGATCACACCAGCAAAAAAATACACAGATTACAGTAATGATGATCACACCAGCAAAAAAAAACACAGACTACAGTAATGATGACCACACCAGCAAAAAAAACACAGACTACAGTAATGATGATCACACCAGCAAAAAAAACACAGACTACAGTAGTGATGACCACACCAGCAAAAAAACACAGATTACAGTAATGATGATCATACCAGCAAAAAAAAAAGCAGGTACAGTACATCATTTATTCAAAAGTGTACCATTTCTTAATTTGTGCATTAATGCCAATAGAATTAAGAACAATTAAAAAATGATCCCGAGTAGCACATCTGGTAAAGGCACTCCACCTGGAGTACAGGATGCGCCCTATAGCTTGGAGATCGGCAGTTTGAATCCAAGCTATGCCATGCTATGCTATGCTTACCGTGGACAGGAGTTCGCAAGGGCCATGCGATACACAGGCCAAGGTAGAGGTTAGGTCGGCTGGAGAGTCCTTTGGTCACCGCACACCAGCGACCCCTGTGGCAGGTCGGACACCTGCAGGCCAGCCTGTACACAATTTAGATGGTGGTCCTCTGACGCTGTAAGTTCTGATATGGCTGCATGGCGGGCTTGCAGAACGAAAAAAAGTGGATGGCTGAATTTGGTCCCCCATGCATATTGGTCCCCCACACAATTTTTCATTACTATGCAAGACTAGTTTGTTCTGGGTAATATGCAACAAAACAAGCCTTCTTCTGGTGAAATGTATTGTCTAAAATGAATCTCTAATATTAAACGTCAGAATGTGACATGCATTTCACTACCACGTCCCATCATTAACCTACATCTCGTTTTATCTGCCTTTTAGTTTACCCAGTTTTTAAAAAGTCAAATCAACAACCATTGCTTTTGTTCTGCTGCTGCTAATAACAAACTTCATAGACAAATTATTGAAATAATACCACGGTGACTATTTATTCAGTTGCATGAATGCACACATGCTCAGGAAACCACGCAGCTATATGTGTATAAAGTTTATACAAATACAAAAATGAGGTCTGTAAGTTGGTAATGGCTGTGATTACAACAGAAAAGCAATTGTCATACATGCAATATGTATTTGTGAATATTACATTGTATCACTTAATAAAAAAGGTTTTCTGTTTAATATTTTGTCTTTTGTCTTGCGGTAACAATAGCAAAAACTGCTTGTCAAAGTAATTTTTGTTATAGTCTGTAGGTGTTCAGCTGTTACAACTGAAATAGTATATTTTCTTACAGAGTAAAACATACATTGTAAAACTATGTTAGTGTGGGGATTGCAGTGGCTAGCCAGGTTAAATAATAATTGGACACAAAAAAAAATTGGAAAAATGAATAAAAATAATTGTCAAAAAAAAATGACTGCAAACATCATTAAAAGATAAGGAACAGGCAAACATGACATATGTAATTGCTAAATACAGTTAACAGTTACATGTTAGCATGCCTGACCACAGCTGGGTGTGGATGGATGCTCTGCCTTTGAATTGTGACAGTTGTGTTTTTGGTTTGGTTTGTTTGCCTGCTTGCTTGCTTTGTTTTATAGGTGTTTGAGGAAATAGCTGGAGGCTTTCCAAAATAGTCTAGGGACAAGATTTGTTGCTGTATCCGTGCATACATAGCATAAGAAAATAAAATGTTGGGTCTCGGCTGTATAGCTATCTACAAGAATAGCCTGAGAGTGATTTGTTAGCTTATTAAAAACATTGACTCTGTGGTTTCCAGCCTGTTAATGCCATGCTGTCTGAATGCTACCCTCTGGTAGTGCTGCCTTTTATTTTTTGGTTATCTTGACACTTAAAAAACATTCTGATCCCAGATCATAGTATTGCATGGCTTATGACAAGCCTAAACATCCCATCCCACCCACGACTCCAGTAATATCCACAGACCGAGGGAACACATCTACAAAGACTCCATGCATAACCAGAGCCCTCTTTCTGCAGGATTCTCCAGGAATATCTTCCGTTTACGCTAAATAACTAACAAATGTACTGGGCAGAATAACATTTCACTATTTACTGAACTGAATCGTTTTCCTTTGCTCTAAACTTAAGGCCAAGGAAAGATTAATATTCCAATCTCTCTTATAACCTATATGTAAAGCAATGGCACCATATCCAGACTATTTTGTTCAACAAGGAATTAAAAAAAAAAAAAAAAAAAAAAAATGAAAATGTAAAATGGCATAACCCTAATGTAAACCCTGTTTTACATCGCGGAATCCCAGGATGCTGCCCCCTGTGCCTTTTGGAGGCTTATAGCAGTAACGAAAACCAAGCTAAAGGGGGTGAATAATCCATGTTACGCAGACATACAGTGCCGAGAAAAAGTACCCCCTTGAGCAGCAATGACTTCAACTAAGCATTTCCTGTAACTGTTGGTCAGTCTCTCGCATCAGTTTTGAGGAATTTTGGCCCATTCCTCCTTACAGAACTGCTTCAACTCGATGACATTTGAGGGCTTCAGGTGCTGCCACAACATTTCGGTGGGATTTAGGTCTGGACTAGGCTATTCTAAAATGTGGAATTTCTTCTTCTGCAGCCATTCTTTTGTAGATCTGCTTGTATGTTTAGGATCATTGTCTTGCTGCATGACCCACTTTCAGTTGAGCTTCAGTTCCTGGAAGGATGGCCTGACATTTTCCTCTAGAATCTTCTGATGCAATGCAGAATTCATGGTTGTGTCAATGATGGCAAGCCGTCCAGGTCCTAAGGGAGCAAAGCAGCCCCAAACCATCACACTCCCACTACCATGCTTGACAGTTAGGATGAGGTTCTTCTGTTCGAACGCAGTGCTTGGTTTTCGCCAAACATAACGTTTCTCATTGAGGCCAAAAAGTTCTACCTTTGACTTGTCTATCCAGAGAACATTGTTCCAGATGTCTTATGGATCATCTAGTGCTCTTTGACAAACTTCAGACAGGCAGCAATGTTCTTTTTAGAGAGCAGTGGTTTCCTCCTGGCTATCCTTTCATGAACACAATTCTTGTTCAGACTTTTTCTGATAGTTGAGTCATGAACACTCACATTAGCCAAGGCGAAAGTGGTCTGCAGATACTTGGATACTCTGGGGTTCTTTCTGACTTCCTTAATGATTTTCCAGTTTGTTCTTGGAGAGATTTTGGTAGGACGACACTCCTGGGTAGAGTGACTATGGTCTTGAACTTTCTCCATTTGTAGACTGTCTGACAGTGGACTGGTGGAGCCCCAGATCCTTAGAAATGGTTTTGTAACCCTTTCTAGATGGATGAGCATCAATAACTGTTTTTCTGAGGTGCTCAGAGATTTCTTTTGATCGTGGCATGATGTGTTTCTACACACCTGTAAGGTGAAGACCAAACTCACAAAGTTTCTGATCTTTATAGGGTGAACCTGTGAGGATAATAATAATAATAATAATAATAATAATAATAATAATAATAATAATAATAATAATAATAATAATAATAATGCAAAGACTTTGAAAATATGGCCCAACATGGCAACAGTACTTGCATCACCTGCAGACTAACTGCCTGTTGAAACAGGAATTGTGGGTGAAGCAAATTGTGCTGCCAAGCTCATTTGCGATAATATAACTCACTGACATAAACTACAGCACAGTGCTGCTGAAAATATTGGGCATTGCTTTAGATTAGCACAAAGCTCAACACACTTGACAAGACAAATTATGCAAGCCTTTCAAGTAAACCTTTTAAAATATATCTGTTTTACAAGGAATCAGAAATTCTGCATTAATGAAACACACAAATAAAACATTGAAAAATGCTTATAATGTTTATAAAAGGTAACTTTTATAAACAATTCATTGTATGTCAGTACTTCTATGATTTATATGCACTGCCTGTAGGTACAGTAATAAACAGTAATGTAATTGTACATTTAGGGGGTGAAGTATAGGCGGACTTATTTTGCACTGCGCCCTATGTAAGCTATGTAAGAGCAAAGCAAATTATGAGAGTCTCAAAGAGATCTATTTAGCGGCAGCACTTGAAGAGTTAGGAGTACAGAGAGCAGTAGTCACAGAATGACGTTTGTGGAACACAAAAATACAAACCAAAAAAAAAAAATGTCTAAGGGCAGCAAAGTCCTCTTGGCGCACGGAAAAGAAAAGTTTTCTGTGAAGGAGCTGAGAGTCCTTACGGCTGATGTCATTCAGCATGAAATTAAGTTGTTTGGAAAAGCCTCAGCCAACATCAGTTATGCTTATATCCTTAGGAAATTATATGTATTGGCCTACCCTTTACAGCATGACATCCAGACACTTGCCTAGCACTCTGGAAAAGAAAACTATCCCTCCAGACCATTAGGGGAGTTGTGTTAATTTAGTTTCAGTTATTGACGTTAAGTAATGCCCATTATTTTTGCCTCTGCCTTTGTAATAGCTTGAAACACATTCGGCAACTAATTTCATATTACATGGCGATTTTAAGGTTTGACGGTGTTGTTTTGCTTTAGTTTTATTAAAGTTAGTTTGCCTGTTCCTTTATTGTTAGAGTTTATTAACTTGCACTTGCCTATTGTTTTGGTTTTACTTATTAAGTTAATTTCATATGTTGATGCACGTGTGTCATGACAAGTAATACATATGTTTTTATTTATTGATTTATATTGTATCTGGTGGCTAACTCTGTCTTAGAGAACACGTCGGCTATAAGAACACTTTGCTTGCTTCTCGAGGGGTGTTCTCGAAGCTGGAGAGTATTGTATTGAAAAATCTTAGAGAGCATGCACAATTACCCTGGTGTTTTGTTGATGTGTGTTACCTTTTATTCAGTATATTCCTCTTATCCATCTGAACTGACCAAGAATGGGTGAGTCAGCTATATAACTCAGCTCTGAAAGGTCAAGGTAAATTAAGGTAAGTCAGCCAGGGCCAAGTTAATACTTTCCAGTGTCTCGTTCCTCCTAATGACAGAGCCATGGTGCAGCATCACAACTTCTGTGAAAATAATGGGAATAGTGGATAATTTAGGTAGTTTTTAACACCACCTTAACTTGCAGGCCCTTTCCTGTGCTATACATTTGTCAGCCAACAGGGGTCACTATGAAATGGGAGTAGGGAATAATGAAAACCCTTTGAAAGCTGAGGGAAACTTTCTGACTGGACTTTACATGTAAACTTAAACTCATGGCACTTAAAGTCCTTTGTCCCTCTATGAGACTAAACCCAGGCTGCTAACAGTTTGTGGGAGAAGTTATATTGAAGGTAACCTGCTGTAGATGATTTGATAATTTGAGTGAACTGTTTTTAGTTTGACTTAAATATAAGGCATAGTTTCTGGAAACCGTTTTGGTTGTCTAAATCAAATACATCCACTCAATATCGACAACACTTTAAATGTATAGCGCGCCCTTGATCCTAAGGGATCTCAAAGTGCGGTACAGTACATCAGTTATTAAGGGCTGATGTCTCTATAGTAGTGGTTCTTAATTTGTGGTTTGCGGACTACTGGTGGCCCGCCGGCTTCCTTCAGGTGGTCCGTGGAAAGGTTACATAATTACGGAAAGGAAGCGGCAGCATAGTTTATAGATCCCAAAACCAAAATGTGAGACCTTAAAAATTCAGCTACAGAAGCAGGAAGGAAATGCATACTGGAGAATATCTCCAAGTTAAAAAAAACAAAACAAAAAAAGGTCTAAACTCTTCGTCATATATAGTTTTGAAGTGTTTAAAATGTATTCTTTACTAGGGAGTTTTCATGTACTGTGCTCACGTGCACTCAACACAGCAGCTTGTAAGTAAGGGGTAACACATGACAGGGTGTGTGATGTGTTGCATTAGCATACTGCTGTTACTGGTTTGGAGGCACGAAAAGAAGCAGCACAACACACAAGCTCTGGAGTGTTATCCCACTTATAAAATGGATACAATAAAAAATTAGTTTTTATTTTTAATAATAATAATAATAATAATAATAATAATAATAATAATAATAATAATAATAATATATAATTCACTTTGGAGACAACCTCTGTTTTTCAAACAAGGTTGTTCCGTTATTGAAAAACAACTTTTGTAATTTAACCTCTTCAAAGTTACAAAGATAACATAATTAATTTTAAAGTTCGGAGGTACGACCAGAGTGCTGGTTTGAAATGATGTTAGACTTGTTAGTGACCAAGCATTTAAAAAAGCCAATCATGTACTTTTGATGATAATAAAAAGATACAGAAAAGGAGGCAGAAACGAAGTTCACTATCCACGCATTACTACCGTTGACCTGGAGAAGCTAATACAAACATACATGATTGGCTTTTTTAAATGCTTGGTCACTAACAAGGCTAACATTGCGGGTTACGTCAGCCCTGTTTTACGGAGCGATTGAGACCAGTGCGGAGGCTAACATGACAAAATTGAATATTCTTGACCAGCTGAATTAGGCACTGAAGCATAAATTATCTTTACAGACTATTTAGATTTTCAAGACAAACCTGTTTTTAAGTCAATTACCATTTCTTTGTTTCATCAAATCAATAAAAACATTAGCTGCCAAAGCATTTTGGTTTTGTTCAATTTCACTGACTTGTTAAATCTTTGTGTCTCTTGTTTACTGTCATGCCTCTGAAAATATCAAATGTTATGAAAGGAATGTCAGTCATTTTTTAAAACTTTAAATGACATCTCACAACAATATGTATATTTATTGCAAGTTTAATGTATTGTGTTTTGATACCTTATTAATTGAACTGTGGTTCGGCAAAAATACGTTTATTCGTGTTAATGAAAAGTAAACTAGAACCGTTTTTTAAAACTCAAATTTTAAAATAACTTTGCTCATAAAAACAACCCACCCATCGCATTAAAACAAATTAAGGTAAATCTGCGGTTATTCTTAGTATTAGTGATGTGGTTATATTTCACTCAGCTATGCTGTTATTGTGTGGTCCACCGAGATAAAAAAATAAATAAAAAATCAGGAGGTCCACCAACAAAAATGTTTGAGAACCACTGAAAGCAGCTAAAAGCTAAAGAAAACTAAATGGGTTGAGAAGTAAAAAGTCAGTCAAGTCAGTCAATATCAGTTTGCTTGGCGAGTTAGTTCCAAATCACTGGAGCATTGTGGGTAAATATCTGAGCAATCAACAGGTGAACCGTCTTGCCACAGGGATTTCCAGGAGAACAGCTTCAGCCCAAGTCCTCAGAGAACGTTTTACCAGTTAAGATATCTATTGTGACCTAAGGTCATACAGACCTTAAATAAATGTTGTTTGGATCTTGAAGTGAAACACAGACTTGCTCTGGTAGCCAATACTTGCTTTAGTACTGAATAGAGGTGGTCATGGACCTTTTTATTTGAAACAATCCCACTGATTCACTACTTATGAAGCTAGTAAGGTCATTTTGTGACTGCTTTCCTTGAAGAAAAACACATACAGTATTTGCTATCCAGTTCTTCAATGCTCAATACCATTGTATATGCACCAAATGACAGAAAAAAATATGGTGTAGCACAGTAAAGTATGCTGAACTGGAGTAAAGCACAGTTATTGGATAGAAAAAGCAGGGTGAACTCAGAAAGTACTGTGGATAACACCAGACCATTACCCCTGATCTAAACACCAATCATGTTGTGTTCTTCATCACAAAGCAGACTTTATATTCCCCAAAGGTAGTTTTAGCTCCCACCAGCACCACCTCAAAAGCTGCCTGTTACTATCCCATGCTGTGACTCTGATAGGTATACTCCTGCTACTGCTTACAAGCATTAATAGATAATAAATGTTCAAGCTTGGGTACTAAACCTCTGTTTAATATCTAGATGACACTTCCTGAGCATGGGCCATAGAACCCCATGTTGGTGTCTAACCTCAGAGGTTAGAGCGCCCCCTTCTGAGCCACCAACACTTTCAGCAGCACTTGACTTCCCATGGAGGTCTGCCATCTATTTCCAAAGCAGGCTCAACCCTGCTTAGCTTCTAAGAGCAGAAAAGAACAGTCCTCAGTTGCGGTCTAGCTGCAGTGCAAGTGCAGTGTTTAAATATCAAAACTTGTTCTTGGTACAGTCCTGAAAATAAATTGTTCCTCTTTGGGTACCAGGAATGCAATAGTCTTTATGACTTCCTTTTAAAATAACAACGAAGTGGGAAGATAATTTGAATAGTCTAGTTAATCTGAGCTTAAGCAAATAATCAGGTTTTGCTGAGAGAATGTTTTTTCCACAGGTCCTGCCAATTCCTTTTTATTGAGATTATTTCCGAACTTGGCTTCTTTACTTAATGTAATATTGCTAGATAACTCAATACTCTGGAATAATATATTCACTGTTGCAATAATAATAATAATTACTGCAATTATGTTGAAGAATAAGTACAGTAGCTATGTGTTTACTGTTCCCTTACATTTTTACAGTCAATCTGATCTTTAAATGTGTCTGTGTTCTTAAGTTCAAGTTGCCTGCCAGAGAGATATGTAACATACACTATATCAGACATAATATCTCTATATATACACAAGAACCAGCACCATCTAGGGATCTGCCACTTTGGATCAGGTTTTCTAGTGTTTTCTTGGTCATCCATAGTTGTGCACTAGATGGTGCTGAAACTAATATAAAGACACCTTGACTCATCTTGCCTATGTTACATATGTCTATGGCGGGCAACTAGAACCGCAGAGCAGCACAATACTGGAGTAATTGAAATATGAACCACTCGGCAAACATCATAAAAGAGGGACAATTTGAAGCTATTTAATTTTTTAAGTCTTTTTTCTATCCATTTTCTACTTCTTTGTGTTTTACCATTCTCCCACTATACCTAACTTTGCTGTTGCCATGGTACCCTGCAATAAAATAAAACATCCACAACCACATTAAAGCACCCTTGTAAGTAGTACAACAGTAGTACACAGACTTCTTAGAACTTCTTAGAACTAATAAAATATGTAAAATGTAAACAACCAAATACAGCAAAGAACCTGTTTCAATTAGTAAAAGCTGATTTTCACATGTATTTATTTATTTATTTATTTATTTACATTACAAAACAGCAACAAAATGTGTCAAATACTTTTAAAGTTAAGTGGGGAAAATGTAGTAATTAGCACCTAGGAGATGAGAGGCTGTGAACATTAAAGCCCTCATGGGGGATGCAGCTGGAGAACCAGCAGAGAGCACAGGAGTGATCTCTATCTTTCCACAGTACCTCTGAATATCTCCCTCCCACTTAGCTTTTTTCTTCCTAGCTTCTTGTTCAACTGATCCTTTCTTGTATCTGTTCTTTGCACCTCACATGAATAGCAAATAATTGACTAATTTGGAACTGTCATTGCAAAGGTGGCCTGAGGGGCCCCATAAACAAAGCCCCCCGCTTGAGTAAAAAACTGGCAAACAAAAGCCTGGTGAGGGAAGGCTGCTGATCTGGTCTCTTCCGGTGTTTTCCAGGTGCTGATATGAAATGAGGCTTTCTTTTCACGCGGTAAAGAATGAGAAAGGTTTGCAACAAGGGGGAGGGGAACCCTTTTGTTTTCACTATGCTCCATCTCTTCTTTATATCGTCTCATTCTTCTTCTGCTGCAGCTGTTGAAAGGGGGCTGAATTGCAAAGCAACCTGAAGGTGGTTTCAGGATTGTAGCAGTGAATTATGTTGTAAATGTTCAGTATATGGAGACAGCTAGTTAGCCAGACCATGTAACCCCTAGGATGGCTTAAGCTGGCCCTGCTGAAACCAATACTACAGCACAGGATTCAGTGTAGGCATTCAGACTTACTATCCGCTATCTTCAAAAAAATCCCTTGATATTAAATATCACCAGCCAGCAGCTGTCTTTTTTTAACTCTTTGTTTTACATCAGTTCATATTAAAAAAAGCACTTTTTTGTTAACTTTTATCAGCAAAATTACTTTACTATTAACAAATATATGTTTTATTTCATTATTGATTTATTATTCTGTAAAGTAACATTTAAATAAAGGAATAAAAAAGGTACAAAATATTCCTACAAATGTGTCTTAAAGACCCTTTAAACAAATGCTACCCTGTTTCATAGATATTCAGCTTTAAAGTTACTGTAGGTATTTTAAATAATGTTTATATATTAACAAATCATTAATGACATTTTAAACATTTTCTAATTTGATTGTAGATTGGTTGTTAATATACAAAAAGCACCCCTTAAAATAAAATACCAAATGTTTTCTATTAAACTGTTATATTCTACCTTATTTATTTATTTATTTACTTATGTTTTTAATGCTATTGTGCTTGAGGTAAACAAAGTTTGCTAGTAGTATTATTTCAATACCTGATGTCCAGTCAATTGCTGCATAGTATATATGTTTTGGAAGATTTATTTTGTATCTTTGCTTTGTTTTAACTTTTTTATTCAAACATGTAGTATATCTATTTAGGAATTCAAGGAGATTCTAATATTTTTATCTTTGCTTTCTTATTACAGCACTATTGTTTTGTAGCCTTGCATATCTTAGTGTTTCGCATAAAATCAGAAGAAAAGGTCGCCCATTTGGTACACAGTGGGATTTCATGCACCCCACTAGTGAAAAGCCGGGCTTGAGGGAACTTTTATTCTACAGAATACTTTGTGCTGGGATATTGACGTTACTGGTGTGGAAAGGTCAACAATAGGATAGTGATGGGTTAATGCAATTAAAACATCACACAGCTCCCCCCACACCTGGGTAATTATAATGCACTATGTTAAATGCATAAACATTCTCAGCATTACAATTGTGACAGTTCTGTTCTTCTCCATATAAAAACACTAGTACCAGCATATGTTCCTACAGCATAGTGCAGTATAAAAACGATAGAGTTGCTCATCAGCACTTTTAATATTGTTACACATGGGCTGTGACCATTCTCCCTCCCTTATTGGATGATTTACTCAATACAGAAATTGCTATCAGTTTTAAGAAACATTTAAAATATATGGTAAATTACTCAGAGAAAGCAAAAAAAAAAAAAAAAAAAAAAGAGCAGACAAATTTCTCAGAATTCCAAAGTGTTCCAGTTAAATGAATCCCAGGTGTCTAGCTTCGATTATTCCTGTGGGATGTACATCAATTGAGGCTTGATAAGGCTTGATCCTATATTCCTCAGTAGCTGGCTGGATTGTAGAATGCAGATGGACCTAGCAGCAACCCCAGTTTGATATTGTAACAAGATGAAATTTACAGACTGGCTTCATGGTGCAGATGTGACATTGTCAAGAATGATCTCCTTGAATCAAAATGCTAGGGTGAGAAGTATAGTTTTCACTTTAAGTCACACTTCACAGTTCTGTACAAACTAAGGGCAAGTAGGTTCTTCTAACTGTATCTTTTGTATAAGAGAAGCAGCGTATTGTACATATTACTTTATAAAATATGTACTTTACTTGATCTGTGTTTGACTAATAATTTAAATATTACTTTAACCTTTTATAACCCACTAGAAATGTATTATTATCTGGAATCTTTCAGAGATGCTGAGAGACTTTATTAACAAAACCTGAACCAGTATGTTTAATTAAATGCCCTAGGTCTAATTACAGTTAAACCCCTTGTTGAAACAGGACTCTCAACTCAATAGTTAAGGATATCTTTGCAAAAAGATCCTGCTCTGGAATTGATTGAAAAAGCCACCAATAACTACCATAACTGAATCAATTTCAAACAAAACATTTTATTTGCATAATCATTCTTTAATTCAAATAACAGGAAGACTCAGGAAGACTACTTGTTCCGATTGATATTTTTCATTGTATTGTATTGTACTGATTTTTTTTTTTTTTTTTAATTTAGTCGTCTCCAATTTTTTACCCTGGTTTTCTCTCCAATTTTAGTGTGCCCATAGTGTGCTCACCGCTCGCTACCCCCCTGCTGACTCGGGGAATGGAGGCTGGAGCACACGTCCTCCGAAACGTGCTCCTGCTAATCCGGCATTTTACACACTGCGGCTCCACAGCAAGACCACCAGACCTATAGTGCTGGAGGACAACACAGATCTGGCGGCTCTACTCTACCACCGGGGTCTCTGATGGGTGGTGAGCCATGGATTCCCCTGCCGACCTAAGCCCTCCCTACTCGGGCAGCGCTCGACCAATTGTGCACCGCCCCCTAGGAACTCCCGGTCATGGTCAGCTGTGACATAGCCTGGACTTGAACCTACGATCCCCAGGCTATAGGGCACATCCTGCACTCCACGTGGAGCACCTTTACTGGATGTAACATGATTGATTCAGTGTTTGTAAATGTGAGCTTTCTTTCTCCTTCAGACAGAAAAGGCATTTTAGTGACAGTGTTCACAACTTTTCCTGCATTGTGTTCACATTTATGTGACACACAAGCAATAATGATCTTGCTGGAGGGTACCATATCTATCTGTAGCTATGCCAGTAAAAGAAAACATGTTTTCCTAAGTTAAAGGGTGATTATCCAGGCTTAACCACATGCAGATTTTATTTCGGTGATGGGCAGCATCTCAGTTTACCTCACCCTGCCACATTCCAGAGTCAGCAGGGTGCTTCTCATGTAGATTCCTTAGCTAGCATGCTGTGCAAATCTGCAGCAAACAGATGGGAGGTTTTCATGAATAGATGAGACATACCCAGTTAAAGCTTTCAAATCCTCGTACTGTAGGTCACTCATTTACAAAATACTGGATCTCAGGCAAATACATTACCTATGATTGTCTTCCTTCAATGAAAAACTCTGTGGCTGGAGATACAGGACAGAGGCTTTTTGTGTTTACCTTTTCTTAGTTCAATTTTTTTTTCTGAAAAAAAAAACCAAATGGTTTTGAAGTTATTTTAAGTTAAGAATAAATTAATAAATAGGTACATAACCCTTCTACTGTCTATCCCAGTGCTTTGTTTTGGTCAACAATGCGTATCACATGTTCTTAGCCAATGCATATCATGCAAGTACTTATAACACCTTATGCCACTTATTGAAATGTATACCAAATTCATTTAGTCATAAGTCGGTGCATAATATTGAATTTTCATTCATTTATCATCAATCCACGATACATGTAACACAAACAATGTAATGTAACCCATTATGCCATCCAAATCAGTACATGAGACTCATGCAAAGAACAGCTGCCAACTATGTTTTTTGGAATAACTTTAGTAAGTTTTAGCCAATGACTTTTTCTGTGTCACTACCAGTGGTGGCTAATGACTTTTTTCATTGGTAAGGCACTTGAACAGAGTGAGCATGCAGAGTGAGAGCGGGCATGAGTGCGCATTTTTGTGCATTTATTATGCCAGCAAATATTGTAAGATGGAGAGAGCATTTTTCATTCAAAATTCACACTCATATTTCATTCAAAATATGAGGATATGAAACACATCTGTATCGCCAGTTATCCTTACAAGTGACAGCGCACAACGATATTTCTTGACAGATTTTGTTTGTTTGGCTGGCTCGGCCTAATTCTCAGTCACAAACAGACTTTAGTGTAGACATAGCCTAAGGCTATAAACGCTCAAACAAATTGAAGAAATAACCGTCCACGGGTGATCGTTAGCACTATAACTCCTCTGCTGCTCGCTTCCAGAAATGTGACGGTATCACAAATCACAATTATGTAGCTAGCTAGCTACTAGCTAGCTGTCAGCAGCCCTGATTAACTCCGTTTAACTAGCTTTTGTCACCTAACAAAATGAACTAAAGACTGCACACATAATAGTGAATTAGTTAAAATTTATTAGCTCCTCAATGAACAAAATACAAACAACAAAACACATGCACAAAACAGAACACTGCCTTACTACCTCTGCTCTTCTCGTTCTCAAGCTAGCCAGATTCCTCATAAGGCACCTCTCCGTCAGTGCCTTACCAAGCCAAGAGTTGTCATGGAAACCGTCCCATTGGAGCCCATTATAGTTGCTTGTGTGGGTAAGGCCAACCCCTCCCGGTGCCTTACTAGATACACTGCGCTTGTGTGAAATCTCAAGGGAGTTGCCACGCTCTCAGCCCAGCCACTGACAGACCCCCTTCCAGGGCAGCGAATAGCGCTAGCGGAGCGCAGAGGTCGGGCTTTTTGAGAGATTATATTAATTCAGAGCAGTTTCATTGTATTTGTTTAGGAAAAAAAAAATAACTAGACAAATGAATGGTAAGGCCGTACCTAACCTACCTATAGTGACGAGCCACCATTGGTCATAACCTAATTTTGTATTTTTACATTTAGTGAGTAATTTGGCTTTAAACAAGAGTCACATTATTGCAACAGCAGAAAAAGGAGGTGGAACGTTGACAAATTGCTTATTATCTGCTTGTCTGCTTCTCCTTAGGGTGTGTATATTAATCAGTGGTTCCTCAGGTAATGATGTGTCAAGTAGCTGACAGCAACTGGCAGACATATTGCATGTAGGGACTTCTTTCTACAAGCCCAGATCTAAAAACTCTTGAAGTCACAGCGTTTAACTCTGCATTAAGGCATTTCACTCGAGGTGCAGGATTCAAAGAAACTGTGTGTTCAGGTATGTAAATCAGGTATGTAAATCAGGTATGGTAACTTGAGTGGGCTGAAGACATTTGGGCAGCAACTTGCTGCCACCTCATAATCACCCTTTTCAGCTTAATGCAGATGACTTCCATTAGTTGCTTAATGATATATGGCATAAAAACTTTATTTAAATTGGGAAAAAAAGTGTGATACTAAAATAAATGGTGAGCCTTTTAGAAAAAGGAAAGAACAGATTATCAGCTGATCATTTTATGCATTCTGCTTTTTTCAGAAAGCAAACAATAGTTTTTTTTTAAGTTTTATATTATGGAAGGACACATTCTTCCGGCCCTATTGAAACCCATTTGTCAATTGTCACTTCAACAAACACCTACAGATGTTTTCAATGTGTGCTCATAAATTAGGTAATCTCTATTGTTAAACCAAATTGAAAATCCAGCTATGGAGTACTACATCTCATCATTGAGAAGGGAAATGTGAGCTTTAGATTACTTTAAATGACAGTTTTTTATTGCTTGTGTTAGCTTGGGAGAATGCAGGATAAATTGAGCGGATCTAAATAATTTATGTCTTTTTTAATTTTCCATGATTTCTGTGAGGATGGATTTGTTGGTTGATTCAAGCAGGGACAGACTTATTCTGGTTAAATACTGAGCTAAAACCCTCTTTAAGGACTCTTCAGATGCTTGGAGTGGCTAAGGGTTTTTGTGTCAAGATTGCTCTGGGGTAAAAACTGAGAGGAATTCATGTTTTATTTCTCTGCGTCCTGTGGCCAGCTGGAGAGGCAGCTAATCCATCATCAGCTCCAAAGCCCCCCAAGGAATTTAACATTAAAGACCTCCTTTAGTGGTCTTGCTCAATTCAAACAAGGAATCTTGGACAGTTACAAAAAAGCTGGATATGGGGAATTTCCTGTTATGTACATGTGGGTCTGTCATAACAGCTTGAATTCTCTTCGCTGAGGTGATATGCTTTTTGTAAGGTTGTTCATTTCTGCATGTCTGAAATGTATGTATGTTTTCTTTATTGTATATGAAGGATCATCAATAATTAAAAATTAGACATATGGATTTCTTTAACTATTCAAGCTATTTTAAATGGTCAGTATCCTTCAGTTTGCTCCTTAATCCTAAAAAAAGAATTGTTAAGTGTGGTAGATTTAATTAAATAATACTGCACAGGGAGCGTTGCACTGGGTTAGAGGCTCTCAGGGGCCGAGGAAGAAAAATCTACCAGCACAGAGTCACCTCATCACTCTATAGTGTCCCCTACTAGCCAGGCGTCCAATGAGCTTAAGGTTGGCTGGTCATTGTCCACCATGGCTGACCATGGCTGTCCCTTGCCACCATGGCTTCCGGGTGTTACGAAGCAGTAAGTTCACTCATCTTCAGTTCTGCTGCGCTACTGTGGGGAGTTGCTGTTGCGAGGGAACACAATTGGACAGTTAAATTGGAGAGAAATATGAGAATAAAATAATTAGTCACTCAAAAAAAAAAAAAGTATCTGTATAAACTGTTTCTTAATGTAATGAGCCACAGGGCAATTTGTGTTGCAGCTGTCAAGAGACAAAGAAAGACTTAATTCTTCTGTAGTACATAATCTAACTTTATTACCCCAGCACAAGCTGTTCAGAGAGGTGAGGGAAACTGGTAATGCATAACACACTGGGGATAAAGCTCTTGCATACACTTTTAACTGGCTATTCAACACTGAAAAATAATACCAAGGCAAGACAAGGAAACTACCCTAGCATTTTATTGCAAAGCTTTTAGCTACATATCGATATGCTGATTTACAATCCCTCCAAAGAAAGTCAGGATGTGCAAGTGCGATCAATCACATGACATGTACATTTTAGAACAGAGAAACAAGTTCTGCAGGTTCCTGAGTGTTGTAAGGGAAGTTAATTATGAAAATACAAAAGACTTGCTAAAATATTTTTTAGTATCCCTACACTGCCGTTAGATATAGCCCTTGGATGCACTTTTTTTTTTTCTCAGGAAATTGAGCTTTTAACAAGATGCACTGATTTATGTCCTGGTATTTAGACATGTCTTTGGGTAATACCGTCTGCAAAGTTTTTCAATTTGTTCGTTAAGAATGTGTATTAAGTTTAATCAGATATTTCAATGGAGTTATCATTGTTAAACATTGGTAAAACATGCCAAAAACAAGTAGCAATCTACTGTAAAGCATGCACATTTTTATATGAAGGATGTAGAAACAACTGTAGAATAGTATTATAGTACTACTGTATTTACTATTTGAATCCAACACTATATTCACGGTACCTTATTACATGTTGAAAATGTGACTGTGTATGAAGTCAATGACAATCACTGATTATACATTTTTATGTACTATGATTATAGCCTAGTAATATTATGCATTATAATTCCATAGGTAGTTTAATGTCGTTGCAACCACAACCACTATTTTTATCATTTTACATTCAGGGAGGATAACACAATGAAGGTACAATTATTTGATTATAATTATAATTGATAAATTATGGGCCCTTATCAGAAAACTATATAGAAATGTTATGTCAAGAACTATTTTATGATGCCATTTTTGATCAAGTTTGCAATTCAGATAGTTTATTAGAAGTTTATTTAATAAAAAACTCTTTAATGTAAGAGAATGTTTCTAAACTGCCTTCAAAAACAATTCTTGGAAAAACAGTCCGTCATTTTTTTAGGTTGTTCAGGAATAAAGCAGATTTGCTGCATCATTATCACTAGACATTAACTACGCTCTTCAGGTTTTAAGTTGCCTACCATTCCCTTATTCAGGTGGGTCACTCTGGGAGGTTGGAGTTTTTCCACTTGTGCTCCCTCCCTCTGGAATTCCCTGCCTCCAGTTGTCAGAAATTCTGTCACTGGAGGAATTTAAGTCTTTATTAAAAGCATACTGTTTTTCCAAGCTTATGGAAAATAGACATTTTATATTTGAATTGCTATTATTTTAATTGTTAAATGTTATAATCTCTGCTCTTTGAGACGGTTTGCCATCAAAGGCGTGATATAACAATTGATTGATTGTTTGAGAATATGCCCTGTCAGTGAGACGCCTAAACTCGAGCTGAAAAATAGTGTTGAGTGTGAAGCAAGAATTTCATTAAAAACGGATGTGACCGATTTAAAAATATCGTGATTTCAATATTTAAACAATTTGTTTTCCTGGCCTGTTCAGCAAGTAGCAGCCAAAGATATTATTTTCAATCCTAAAAACTGAAGATTGAGATGCAAGTATTTAATAGGAATATTATTTCTGTCATGTGTCCCTTGGAGAGGATACCAAAGCTCAAAGTGAATTAGTGAAATATTTGAATGAAATGGTCAAGGTCTGAATGTTTTCACAGCTGTTTTTTCTTTATCAGCTAGTTTCCTTAGGGATTATTTCTCCTCATATGGGTGGGTTACATGTGTTCCAGAAAGCTAACAGGGGAATGTTTAAGAAGCAATATAATCTTTCCCTTTTTCTCAGATGAGGAAAATAAATAGTAGATATTTATTTCTAGTAAAAAAAAAAAAAAGTACACTTAAAACAGAAGCTTAATTGGGTAAAGTTTAGCTTTCTTTAATATCTCCCCTGGTTTAAATGTACTTAATTAGTAACAGTATGGATCCATTCAGCATCATTTAGTAGGCTTCATTTCATAAACTGTTTCTAATTAATGGCACTAATGACCACAAATTATTATAAACATTGATGTAGAATTAAGTATGGCAGAAAGGCTTTTTAAATGCACATTATTACCTTTAATTATACTTTCAAACCTATTATTTTAGCTATTATGTTTGGGAATATGGGTATTTAGCTTTTTTATATTTCCTTGTATCACTGTATGGCTCCTTGTCAGTTTATTTCAAGTAAGACAAGCTCATTAATTGTAGGCACCTATATGTATTCTCCCTTAAAAACTTATTTTCTCTTCAAAACATATAGCCCTGCACGTGTAAATAATGTATTATTGCGTATATGTAAAGTTTAATGTCTATCAATATTGAAATTAAGTGTGTACTTGATATAGCAGGTTTTATTTTGTAAATAAAGTTGAAAAGATGAATTTCAGTTTGGCAGGGGTGGGGTTAAAACATTAGGAACACCTTCCTAAAATTTAGTTGCCCCCCTTTTTGCCCTCAGAACAGCCTCAATTCGTCGGGGCATGGACTCTACAAGGTGTCGAAAGCATTCCACAGGAATGCTGGCCTATGTTGACTCCAATGCTTCTCACAGTTGTGTCAAGTTGGCTGGTAGTGGATCTCTACTCTAAATAGCTCATTCCATCTCATCCCACAGATGCTCAATTGGATTGAGATCTGGTGACTGGGCAGGCCACTGCAGTAAACGTGATGGGAGACTAGATTTACAGTATAATTGTAAATCTCGAAAAACTACTCACTTCTAAATCTTGTGTAGTCATCTCTGTATTACTTTAGTATAAATACATGCTAATTTGGATTCATATGTTGTTTTTTTCTGACTTTATGTGAACGAAAAACACACATTTGCCTTTTTTCCCATTGGAAGTAGTGATATTTTGAAATATCACTGTCCTGGTCACAAAAGCAAAGTTTGTGGGGAATAATAGCCATTTTCTATACTTTTGAGGCATAAGCAATTAGGAAATAACACTTACTACCCAGGAACACATTTTCTTATTTTTTTTGTTACACAGTGTTACATTCAGCAGGTACTAAAACCCCCTGTACACCGACTCTTTACAACAGTCCTTATTTATTTGAAATCTTTAGTCTGTTTTTGACTTGTGTATACATTTTTATTACTAAACAAATGTTGCTGAAATGCTGAAACAATGTACTGCACACTCTTGCTACTGGAATATCCTTATACAGTCCCTTTACTTGTTAAAATTCTCTGTGTTCCGGGGGGCGGGGGCTCCTCCAAGTTGGTCAATCCATATTTGTGTATCCACCCTTAGCGATAGTTTCCAAGAAACATTCTGACAAAGCCATCAATCAGTTTCATTGTGCCATTACAGGGGGGCAACTTGGGTGAGGGAGCATTGATGTCAAAGGACACACATGAAGCACCAACAAATTGAAAGCATATGTTGAATCTTTTATTTATTTATTTATTTATTTTTTAACTATTTTTATTTACAGGTCTTAACCCCAAATGTGTTTTCTGTGCAGTGGAATTCCCTTTAGGTGTTCACAGTATACCTCTACAAACACTAATCCCTTCAGTCCATTTTGTTTTTAAGTAGCTCAACAGTGCTGCTGAATCTGTTGTTTTTTGCTTAGGCTAGCGTCTTTAAGGCTAGATATACTAAGCTTTTGCTTCAGAAAAAAGAGTAGAAAAACAGTTAATGGAGCTAACAGGTCCATGATAACTACACTTGATCAAGTTTCATGAAAACAGAATTTTAAAAAAAAACTAGTAAGAAACCATACACACAGGAGCCGTTACTTTAACCTTCAGAGCTACTAAGAGTTTCGAATCCCTTTATTTGTATATTGATGTTGTTTGTTGTTTTTAAAGTAATTTCAGGAATATGTGGCCTTGATTTTTAGTTCTTTCTTTTGGAGGAAAAAAAAGCGTTGTAAACTTTTGAATGGAGGAAAAGGCAATGAGGCCCCTAAATGGAGTTGCATGCAGTTGTGTGGCATTGTTAGACACGCCACAAGTTTTGATTGATTGATCAGTCATTTGATTCCTGTGCAAACATAGCTAGAGCAGAAAAGCTGATGTCACCTTACATGGAAAAAAGGTTAGGAAGCATGTGGCCCATATCCAACTTTTGAAATGAAAATGTATTAAAGAACATGCAGTACATAGATTCACAATAAAATACATGCCAGGGGGCCTTTCCTGCTTGTGGTCTTTCAAACCAGTCGATTTGGAAAAAAGATATGTAGCTTATTTGTTGACTCTGCACTTTGCCTTGCAGACATTTTTATTGAACTGTCTTTGAAATTGTTTATTTTCAAAGCTCGATTGGTAAATTTCCAATAATAAAGTTATGGAATTTTATTTTCATATTTATACAAGCATAACTTCAGTAAGCAAAACAGACCATTACATTTATGCTGAAATATTAAAGCAAAGGATTATACTATTGAAATGGATAAGTAAGTAAATATACCCAGAAGTATTTAAATCCAGGCACATGCAAACAAAGGAATATATCAGTTGACATTTCCAAACATACATTTCAAAATAAAAAATACCTTTGACATTTCCAGAAAAAAAAGAACACCATTTATAATACAATCAGTTAACTATTTTGTATGTGTAAAAAAATCTATCACCCAACTTGTCTACTTGCTGATTCATCAAAAAAGATAATCTTGACCCAATAAGAATTATTATAAGGAAAATGTGGGTCTGAGTATTAAGTAAGATCAATGTTTGATTCTGTGTTTTTTTTTTCAGAAATAAAAATGAAACTTCTATAAAGCACTGATGGCCATTTGCAGATGGCCGAAAGGTTCCTTATAGTTTTTTAACTCAAAAGTTATGTTTGAATTACCAATAGCATTACAAGAACATAAAAAACATTAGATAGACATATTTAAAATATATCTAACATACCAGTTGTAAAGGATGTGATTCTTTTCCAAAGGGTTTAATAAGTTAAACCACAATAAAATCATACCTATGAAGACATTAGCAGAAACTTGTGTGCTTGACTTTCAAAATTCGTGTTTGAGAGTTTTGAAGTTATGGATAAAAGGAGGAAGAAACAACATCAATTTTGAATACAAAACGATATAGAAACAACCTAATTGCTGGTAGAAGCAGTTCATTGTTGTTTTGAATGTTTTTTGTAAGTTTTATAACATTACAAATTGTGTGTTACTTTGGGGGATTGCTTCAAACTTAGAATTGATATACTGTATTATAAGGATTCGGTGTTTTCTGTCAGCACTGAAGTACTGCTAGCTAATTAAGATTCTTTCTTCTTGCAGGTTCATACTGTGCAATCAACTTGAGGGGAACAAAGGTGTATATCCCTGTAGCTACCCCCGCACTGGTACATGAAAGCAATCCGTCGAGATTAGCTTTTTTTAAGGAAGAAGATCAAAGCTTGATTTCCTTGTGGGCATCCGATATTAAAGGCTAAGGTTAAACCCAACTCTCATCACATCTGATCAGCTCTGCAGCTATCTCTCAGCTACCTGATCAAGGCTGAATAAGGGACTGCTTCAAAATGGGGGGCAGTGACAATATTAAATGCTGTTCCCTCTACTTGATGGCTAATGAAAAATACTTCTACAGGGGTTCCATTGCTAAGCCCCACACATAAGAATTGCTCTCATTACATTGTGATTTTGCCACAGATGACATTACACCTCAGCAACTTGTGGGGCTAAAGGATGTTTAACTGCTTACAGGCTTTATATCATATCCCTGGACAAGGCATTAATAACATGAAATTCCATTCATTTTAATCAAAAAGGAAAATGACACTCCTTAAGAGCTGCTAGAAGCAAACCATAAAGATGTGGACAATGGTTCTAATTTGACTGTCTGTGAAATCCTTCATTTTGCTCATCTACTGAAATCAGTTTTCTTGGCACTATGATTTGTGTTATTTACGTAACTTTTTTTGTGTAAAAACTACCTGAACATTTTCACATTTGCAGCTAATCCTTACAAAAGTCCATCGATACAAACTTGCATGTTGCTACATAGCACAAGAAAAAACAGCCTGTGAACAGGAAATATTAGAGACAAGGCCGTGCTCAGAACAGGTTTACTGTTGCCATGGCTACACTATATGAAGTTACATATACCAAGGATCAGCAGTTCCTCAAAGAATGATGCACTGTCTGCACTCAGCAGCTGGATATATAACCCAGATTATTCAACCATGCCTATACCTGTCTTGTGGCCTAATGGTGTAAATGAAAATATGTTATACTCGGTCGGTTTGTGGTTCATATAAATACAGTTTGAATTTTAGCATTATTTACATGTAGAATGTGTGATTAATAGTTGAATATTAAGACTCATTAAGATATCCTTTAAGACATCCAAAATGAATCCATTATAAACATTATCTGGAATTTCATTATTCAGCATATTATGACTGTGTAGAAGTTTAAATTTAAAATTAAGTGCTTTTACTGTTTCTCAAACCATAATGGTTAATACCAACGATACATCCCCAATAATGGAAAGTTGTCCATACAGTCGGTAGATAGAATTACATTAAATAAAGGATACGACTGAATAAAGAACTCCCTTAAAGTGAAGACACTGGCATGGCAGACTTTAGATCTACTTAACTGGGTGACCCCTATAAACCAGCAGTGCACAATAAAGTGGGCACCACCAACTTAATGCTGCCGCAGGGTGTCAAGCTTAATTAACTGACAAGATCAATATTATTATTGATCTTCCAATAGATTCATTCAGTGATACAATATGCAGCACCACTGTAGAGGTGGAAGTCAGGTTTTATTAGGTATTTTCTTCCTTTGTATATGCCATAGCATTTTGCTTCTTAAAAACAAAATAATTTGGTTCATTGATAGTACTTTATGCAGTATGTACAGATATTTGAAATACTGTGCAATGGTATATATTAAAAGTTGCTGCATATTGTTGGTACCTAACACCTTACCATGCTGGGATTAAATTCCACTAGCAGGAGTCAGACCATGCAACCATAGCATTAGATAATGTCCCAGGATGCTAATAGCATGCAAGAATATTGATGTTAAAATGTGCTTATTTTCATCAGGACAATGTTTCAGTTGAGTAGGGTTCATTTCAGATCCAGAAAATCAACTTGGCTTTCCAGATAGCTTATCAATCTATTGCCTGAGTTTAGCTGATGGGGCCATTCCATGTAGATGCCTTCACAATGAGATGTGTATTGCCTCAACATTTCAGCCACAACAACAAAAAAAAAAAAAACAGCGTAAGCAGTGGAGGAAAATGGTCATTATTCGTTTGTGCAAAACTTTCCCAGTAATTAGTAAGTCTAAGTAAGTATCTGTCTTATGAGTAATGTGTATTACAGAAAAGGTGACAGTTTGAAACGTGTAGGGAATGTTTCATCAGGGATATGTTTTGTCCTTTTCTGTAATATGGTCCCGATATCCCAATTGTCTACCAGTTGGGGGTAAAGAAAAAAAAAAACGGAGGTGCTATTTGGTTCATTAAATTTGTGGTATCGACTTAAGCTTAACATTATGAATCAATATGCCCTAATTAAATTAGGTTTCTGATTCATTTTCTGATTTATTTGTATGCAGAACAAATTAATTAAATTTCACCCGTGTGCAGTGATACCCTGAAGCACTTGTAGGCATGAGGTTGACCCTGCTTGTATCCTATTGATAGACACACGCTGGCTCTGGCTGCTTATTTTGTATGTTGCTAAAGCATTACACTGAATGACCTATTCTGCTACTGTTCATTAAAGCTGCAGTGTTCAACAGTAAAGTGAATGTTCCACTTAAATTGAATTTGTTGGAATCTTACTACATTTTGCTATAGTTTAGGCTGATGTAAATATTTCAGAAAGCAGACCTCTTTAACAATTTTAAAATGGTATGGAACCCTACACCTTTAAATTAAATAAATATTTAACTGACATGCCCACATCTGTAATAACAAAATAAAATGATCATAATTAATAAAAAAGTAAGTGTGACATTCTTAAGATGGACAGGCACCCCTTTTATGTCCCTCGATCTGGTTATCCTTAATAACTTGTGCTAAAGAAGTTTAGTTATGATTGATTTGAATAGGTGGTTCTGTAGAAATGTCAAATTGTATGTACATGCATGAGAGCCCCTGATTCTGACACTCTGAATAATGTTCTATTGTGATTGGATAAATGGTCCTCAATGTAAAATTGGCAGTGTGACATACAGATGGACAAACAAAAGTTAACTACAGTATTCGTGCACATTTGTTGTGTATCCTAGCAAAGTGTCTACAGGTGAAAAGAACATTCTCTTGGATCATGAACTTTTCCTGCCACCTAACATGTCGCCTAATATCCAGAACTGAAAAACTAGGAATCAGAATTCAGAAAGTACAGCTATAAAAAGAAAAATAGTGTACACTGAAGAAGGCACTGTCCAAAACGATTGTCCACTTGACTTAGGCTGTTATAGTTTTACCCAGAGTGCAATTCCCTAACCATGTGTTCTACTTCACACACTATAAAGTTAGCACGCTATAATGTATTTGTGAATACAAATGGGTAGCAAGGTGTGGCAAGGCTTGTTTGTGGTTTTCAAGAACAACATATTATTTAGGATTGTGTAATCAGCAGTAAAAAATAAATAAATAAATAAATAGATAAATGGAAATTAAACAATAATTTAACAAACCAGTATTCTTGTCTTTGTATTAGACAATGCTGTTGACTAGTATATATCACATATCTGAATCTATTAAAACTTGAGATAACGAAATGTTTGGTCTTAAGGCGAGCATAAAATTGATGGTGTTCACATGGTGTAATCACTTAATTTTTTGTAACCGTATTGCCACCCATTTTCTATTTCAGTCATCACATCCTGGTGATTTAAATAAATAAATAAATAATGCTCTCACACAATAAAGCTCTCAAACATGACTTATTTCTAAGTACAGTTGGCACACCACAGTGTAAAGACAAATCTGCTCCCCGACAATGTTCTGCGTCTAGTGGTGGATGTAAGAAATACTACATTTATTCTGAGTGGTATTTCTTACAGATGGATTTCTTAAATTCCACTAAGGAGACAGGTTAATAATTACATTGGTGTAAGAGCTCTATTGAAGGTGCTTTAAACATCTGAATTGTTACAGGAATGTGACTAGAACAAAATATTACATACACAATGCATGTAAACAAGCAGACTATATTAGCTAACGTAACTGTTATATTTCACACCTATACTATGTTGCTCTTTAAAATAAAGAACGACTAGGCTTTTTTTTTTTATCCAAGCTTCATCTGATACTATGTTTTATATAAACATAATTTGTTTGCCACTGCTTAAAGTAATATTCCCCACCCTATGTTTTTACTGGCTGAGTTATGCCTGCAGTTAGACATGTCAGGACTACATTTTTATAGCTGTTACTATTCTAGTATAATGGCTGGCACTGTGCCACTATGATTATTTCACTACTAGGCAAAACTGAGTCAGCTCTGATTTGAATCGGAGTCTTATAATTGGTCCAGCCCCAAAAAGCTAAATCCTGATCTCAGGGCTTGCACTCTCCTTAGGTCTTTCAAATCTTGAGCCTTATGCCTGTCATAAAGTCATGCTTTGAACAGCTTATCTATTTGACTGGCAAACAAGCCTCTACTCATAACATGGTAGCCTACTATAAAGGTTAAATACACAGTTCCGTCACAGTGTTTGAGTTGCATAGGAATGCAAAGAAAGACACGTTTTTATTAGATAATTTCTCGCTTTTTAACCCCCAATTTTGCGGTTTGAATTCAGTACATACCTGCAATTATAGTTCATTTAGTGGGAATTATTTATTTATTTTTTTAAGTACTTGTCTGTCTGGGGAAGGGAGGCTGACTACTGTAACAGGGCAGAGGACCTGCACACGGGTTTGTCTGCGTGAAGGCTAAGGCCTGTAGAGACACACCCCACCCCCCACCCCCCACCCCCCCCCCCAGTCACACTCTCTCTTGAAAAAGGAAAAGGAACTGTGACACACATCATGAAGATTACAAACACTAACATTTTGTTGTTGGTAAATGGCTTAGCCGTCTGATATTTAACTAGAACTTGATAAAGTTTAGTTAAGGGGTCCATGTTTTTGAACATTATCCATGGTTGTTTTTCATCTACACAAGAAGATAGTGTGAAGGTCCTGAACGTGGCAAAGCAACCCCCAGTTTGCCACACCTCGTACCATGCTAGAAGAATGTCCGGGAACACCAAAAAGCTGCTATGTGATTGTTCTTGACATATCTAGTTAAATATTGTTGGATATTATTTTTAAGGTTAAACAAATGAAAAATATTATTTGTGGTTGAACCTGTGTCTTATTGCTTGTTCCAAACTATAATATATAGAGAATATGATAACAGTTTAGTGCAAGAATATACTCTCTGAGTTATCTAGTAAAGTAGTTACAATTAACTGTTATGTCAAAGCACTGTACTTTTCTAGCAGTATTGTGGTACCCTAATCAGAACAAGAACACTTGGCTTAAATTACATTGTAATAGACTGTTATCCTTTGTTAACTTAACATGGACATGTTTATGGTATAGAGGTTTATTAATCAGACCCTAAGTCTCCCACAACAATAAAGTGGCTGCTACTTTAATTTAAAGAGCAAGTATCCTAAAATGCATTCTAAGTTATTCTTCTTGTAATTAAAATGAGCATTTTTGGGGGGGTATGTCTGCGGTGCTTTGACTAGAATTCAGGATTAATTTGCCTTGTCTAGCCTGCATTACATATGTATATGATAGGCAACTAGTAAGGGGTCAAGTAAGAGGTCAATGTAAAATGTAAAAATGAAAAATTATATTTCAAGCTACTTACTCTGAAATGTAACACATTTCCTGTGCTCAAATGTTAAACTCATTAAGGACATTCCAGATCTTGTGATGCAATTGTGAGGCAATTAGAATGAATGGCTTTTCTCGACAGAAAGGTAGCTGAAAGGAAGGAGAGACCCTTCAAGTAGAAGAACGACGATGTCCTACTGAAAAAATCACCAATTAACATTTAAACAAATATCACCTTCAGACATCTCAGCAAGCCTCTGTTTGCCTTTACAATACACCAAATTGCAAATAAGCAGCGACAAAGGGAAACTGGGGGAGGGGGCTATCCAAAAACCACACCACCTCCAGGGCTGTGAATTGTTTGCCAAAATCAAATGAAGTCAAGCAACGCAAAGCCAAGCTTAAGTGTGGAAGTGATACAAGTAGGATATCAAAGTAACATGCAGCTATAGTACATTATGACCAATTAAAAAAAAAAATATATATATATATATATATATATATATATATATATATATATATATATATATATATATATATATATATATATATATATATATTGATATCTTCTTCAAATAAAAATAAAAATTTATATATATATATATATACACACACACACACACACACACTACCGGTCAAAAGTTTTAGAACACCTCCATTTTTCCAGTTTTTATTGAAATTTACGCAGTTTAATGTCTCAATGTACTCTGAAATCAAAATATAGAACAAATAAACAATTGGAGATAAAAAAGAAATCATGGAATCGTTTTGTTTAACAAAATTTAATCAAAAATTTTTACTCATCAAAGTAGCCACCTTTTGCAGATATAACAGCCGAACACACTCGTGGCATTCTTTCTACAATGGAAATCAAATATTGTTCAGAAAGTTCTTCCCAACACTGTTGCAGAAGTTCCCACAAATGTGTTGCACTTGTAGGTTGCTTTGCTTTCACCCTTCTGTCCAGTTCATCCCAAACCAGCTTGATGGGGTTTAAGTCTGGAGACTGTGCTGGCCATTCCATGATTTGAAGCCTACCGTCTTGTTCTTTTCTTCTAAGGTAGTTCTGACATAGCCTGGAGGTATGTTTTGGGTCATTATCTTGCTGTAGGATGAACCCCTGACAAACTAGACATATACCAGAGGATATTGCATGGCACTGCAAAATACTGTGGTAGCCGTTTTGGTTCAGGTGCCACTCTGTGCAAGTCGCCGACTCTGGATCCAGCAAAAGAGCCCCAGACCATCACGCTTCCTCCTCCATGTTTGACAGTTGGTGTCACACACCGAGGAACCATCCTTTCGCCTACTCGACGGCGTACAAAAACCCTGCGTGATGAACCGAAGATTTCAAATTTTGATTCATCGGTCCATAAGACCTTCTTCCAGTCTTCAGTAGTCCACTGGCGGTGCTTCATGGCCCAGGCAAGCCTCTTTTTCTTATTTTGCCATCTTAGCAATGGCTTTCTTACTGCCACTCGACCTGTCAAACCTGCAGCTTGAATTCTTCTCCTCACAGTTGAAACTGAGACTTGCTTACTTCGACCAGTGTTAAGCTGTGCTTGAAGCTGTTGTCCTGTGAGCCACCTATCACACAAGCTGTTGACTCTCAGAAACTTGTCTTCTGATTCTGTTGTGGCTTTGGGTCTGCCAGACCTCTTCCTGTCAGAGTTTCCTCCAGTTTCCAAGTGCCTTTTGATGGTGTAGGAAACTGTACTCACTGACACCTTGGCTTTCTTTGCAATTTCTCTAAAGGAAAGACCTACACTTTTAAGGGTTATAATGGTCTGTCTGTCTTCCTTTGTTAATTGCCTTTTACTTGCCATTATGATAGCAATATACTACTTCCTGCCGTGCAATACTGTCCAAATAATGCTTAAGAGGGTGTAGTAACATAGTCTGTTCCAACACTGCTTTTATACAGACAGAGGGTTTGTAAGTAATCAACAAAAGTTGGGACACCTGTAGGAATTGTTAGCATCAACTTTCAAGGCTTAATTTACTTCCATTGCTGCAGAACAGCTGTAAGTTGTTAACCCATTACTTGTTCCCTGAAAAAGGCCTTTTTGTATAACTCTGAAATGTACATTATTTTTCAGTTTTTGGTAACCTAAACTTTTTTTTTTAACCTCTGGCAGTTTACTGCTTACCTTTGTACCATTTCAGGTTATTCACTGGACTTGAACTTCTTAAATTTCAATAAAAAAATTGAAAAATGGGGGTGTTCTAAAACTTTTGACCGGTAGTGTATATATATATATATATATATATATATATATATATATATATATATATATATATATATATATATATATATAAATATAAAAAAATAAATTTTTAAAATAACTACCCATTTGAAGAAGATATCTTTGCATCTCTCGGTTCTGCCCAGACTTGTTTCTTGTTTATTAAGAGAGTAAGTTGTGTTATCACCACAACAAAGTGGCTGCTTTGATTCTGTTAATTACCTTGATGAATGTTAAATACATTTTGTCACTGATAGCTTTAAACATTAAAAGACATTGCCTAAATTAGCATCTAGCCACTTCATTATAATTATGCATCAACAAATAAAATAGATAAAGGCAACAATAGATGCATTAGTACCAGGCTTTCAAGATCTTATACTCTTATACTTTTCAACTCTTGACTTATCATTCTGCTTGTGACTAGTTTTTACATTGGCAGTTTTAATTGTACTTTGACATTAATCAGCATAATTGTGATGAATGCAATATAAAAAGAATAAGCTCAGTAGAATGACAGACTATTTAGATACATGGGTTTTATTTTGGGTCTCAAATCCAGTCCATGCCACCAGCAAACAAACAAGAAAGTTACTGTCTTGAATTTAAACACTTTTATTCACACCTTACAAGTGTCTGAAAAAAATATATATTGTAATCGCATTTCAGCTTCAAACATTTTCAGGTAATTTTAACGTTTAATATGACTGGGAATGTGTGAAAGGCAAAGAGTGTCAGAGAGTAATAATATACTGTTTATTCCCATCTTCTTTTGTTGGTGCTGGCTTTTCTCAATATTACCAGCCAGTCAAAGCAACTTGTGAACCATAAGAAAACAATCAAAAGATCAGGAGCCTTTCCTCCTGCCCCTACAGGAAATCCTTCACCTCTGGGCAACGTAAGACTGCCATGTGTTGTGGTATGCTTCCATGTAGAGTGGATTGCATTGTGACCCAGTCAAGCAGGATTGAAGTGGGTTAAATCACTGGTTCAAATGTGCTTGCTTCTGCAACTAAATGCTGCCACTATTGAGGTTTTCAAATGGCCGCGAAAATACACTGAATGGTTGTGGAATATTTCAAATTAGCATTGTTATTAAAGTGGAGTAAAATAGTGTTTACCAATTCCTGTAGCCGTGGACTGGTTCGGAATTGCTACAACTGATCAGAATTGCTATAAGTGCTTCCTGGCTGGATTGGTAGGGTAAAAAGACACCTTTTGTATACTGGAAAATCAAACTATGGTAAAGTTAAAGCAAAAAAGTCTATGATAAAATATGTATTCCAACATCAAATTAAGCCTGCATTTCACAGAATAATAGCTATTGTTTTGTATGTGGTGATGAATTCCGTGAGTCGCTGGATTCGCAGGAGACAGCATTAAACCCTGGAGCATTGCTCCCAGTTGAGTGACTTGGAAAACATAAATGCACATGTTGCTTTGGTGCACCATTGCTAAATGTGGATTTCTGCAAATCTCAGCAACAAATGCAGCAGAGGTCTCACACTCAGAGAAACGTGATTTTTTTTTTTAAAATGTTGATTTGAAAACCAAAATGTTAATTTTTGCTCAGTCTTTTAGTCTAACACAGTTGACATGGTAGTTCACTGGTAATAATGACTGCATTTGCTATAAGTCATGAAGGAAGCAATCAAGTCATTGAACAACAATAGAATGGCAGTGGTGACTAAAATGCCATAATAAGTATTTCACACTTGAAAATGAGCTGCAACAGATACATTCCACAAGTTAACTTGATATCTACATTCACAGGTGTTACATTCATTTGTATTTGAATGTCTATCAGTACTAAGGTGGGGGATGTGAAAGACACATGAGTTGAATAACCAAATGGAGAGACATTTTTAACAGGCCAGCACATGCACAGAGGTTTGAAGAAACCTTATACAAAACTTCTAGGATACAGGGCTTTGTAAAACAAATGCATACCAAATGGAGATTATTTGGTTGTTGTTTGTTTCTGTTTTTCTGTACCAAATAATACGGGTGGTGTGAAGGTGACATACAGAGTGTCTTAATTAGATTAGGCTGTATATGCATTCATATATAGAAATCATGGTTTAGTTATATACATTCAAGGTAAATTGAATACAATATGTTATCACTGTCTTTGTCTGAGAAAAAAAGTCTGTTCTGTTTCAAATTTTATTATAGTAGGGTTCCAAATGAGATGCCAGATGTTATTTTTCTGCATATATTTGAAATGATAATTACTTCATACAGTGTTTTTTTTCAGCTCCAAAGGGTTCTTGTTCATCTACTTACAGTATTACTAATCCAAATTTAGTGCTGGCTAAGATATTATATTTTGCAAGAACCTTCCACAGCAAGAAGCAAGGTTGCAGAACCTATTACTAAATATAACTTGTTTTGAGCCCATTTTGTGTATAGTTGTTTGTAATTTTGTTTTGCTTGGCCTGTTCTTGTGTGTTAAAATATAAGTAAAAACTGATCTCCCAATAAATATCTTACAGTGTTTCATATAGTACATTTATATGCAGACCTCACAAACTGCATGAATCTAAAATAGAGAACTTCCTTTATTACTTCCTAGCCTTCAATTACTTCCTTTGTTTTCTAACCTAGTTAGCATGTAAAGTGCAACATCAGTCTGGTACAGATGCAGGGGTATTTTTTCTTTTGTGTTATAAGAGCAATGGATTTTGATAGGAATCAATGTAAACAATTTTAATATGATATGACTGTTTGTCTACAGTTATGGAGAAAGGAAGACAATAGATTATAATTTTGCACCCAGCCTTTCCAAATGTCCCGTTTATAACACACCTTTACAGAGTCTGCAATAAAAGTCTAATGGTGAAAACACACACAGGAAAAGAATTGTGGAAATCTAAACGGTAAACAAGGCCAAAAACCTTTGGAGGCACCTCAGAAAGTAATTATCAAGTGACTCTTGAAAAAGATTAGTTCAGTGAAACATGCTGATTACTTAAACAACTTTCAGCTTGAAATGCTTTTACATGTGGCTTTTTAATCAGAGAAAACAAGGAACAAATGTATCTGGTATCTAAAGGCAGAGGAAAACGAACAGTTTCACTCCTGCTATGTTTCACAGTTAGGTTTTTCTGTGCCAGTAACTGAAGTATGTTCTTATCAAGGGCTAAAGACTTTGATTTATTTTTCATTTTAAATCCAAACCCCAAAATGTAAAGGCAGGTCTAAATGAATTGCACTATTATTGCATTGCTGGTAAATAATGTCATACATTATCATTAAAAAAAAAATTATAGTATAGTATTGTTCCCTTCACTTATAAAGGTTTATTGTAGCATTATAGGCTGCAAACATACAAAAGTTGTCAGAAATCATAGTAAAATCATGATAAATCTCAAGTAGGTATGGTAATATCACAACTGATAAATGATGGGGAATGTACAGTTCTAGCATCGCAATCTACCAAAAAGGTTATTGTTCCTACTTTACATCCATATTACCAATGTGAGTGACACAGTTAAACAATATCATCTCATAATGCTAAACACATAATGAGGGCTGCAGCCTTTATTGCACAACTGAAAAATACCAGCGTGCTGTGGATATTTGAGATTTCTGTGAATTTAAGGCTGATTAGGGCTAATTGAAACATGAAGCCTCACAGGTTTATACTGCTTTCTATTTCTGCACACAATTCCCCCACTGTTGATTGCACATAGGCATGTGTCTTTCACTTTGCAAATGCATAACCCATCTAAAAGGATGTAGTGTACAACGATCTAACAGGACTCTGAGGAGAGACGTGCTATCTATAAAACACATTGCTTTGAGCTGGGGAAAAACCCTTGTATCCATCTTTAAATAACACAGCTCTTGAAACAAATACCATATCAGTGATATCATCGAAGCAATGACAAAATGACCAACATATGGGAGATATTGTGTGTGCTTGAATTCATCAAGACTGTTTAAAGACTCTTCACAAGACAACAGGTTTTGTGGTAGCAGCACTGGTATTCATGCATATGTTCACTGTGTTGAAGGTTTTACAGTCAAATATAATTTTACTTCAAGAAGTTGGTCCGTCCAACTTTCACCACATTCTAAATAGTTAAAATTCAGACTGCAAGCAAAAATTTACATGTACAGCAGTCTTTATTTAGTGGAATTCACAATTTACCTTTACACGTTTAATAAACATTGGCGTGATGTGGTTATGTGCTCTAGTTGTCTACCACACTATACAGATTAGACACACTTACATGCTGTTAAATGCACTTCATATATGATTTACCACAACGTCCAGGACTACATGTCTGTTTCCAAACACCTTACAGTCCCTAATTTTTAATTTATAATGTTCTTCAACACTCAATCTTAAGATATATAGAGGAATCTGTAACAATACTAATTTTATTTGAAAGGTGAAAAATCTATTTTAATTTTACCAAGCTAGAATATATTATTCATCTGAAAGTTTAACAATGTGAAAGCTCTTAAGATACATTAGTTGCTTATTCATAGTTTTTTATACTGTGGCACTAAAGTTAAACTTAATAAATGTAGAGAAGTGTGTTGTCTGAAAGTCTTTATAAATTATGTTTTATGTTACGTTAGTATGGTTCAAAAGGTTGTTTTTTTTTATTTTAATAATGAATACTATCCATACTGTGACACTAAATTACAAAGCAAACACACACAGTGTGATTAGGAACAATGGCCACGAGGGCATGTAATTAAGACAGTATTTGTCCCAGAAATACAAATGGGGCAACTCCGTTCTGGCAAACAATATCATTACTTTGGTTTTCTTGTGTATGCTAACTTACTGCTAGCATCCATATTACATATGGATTTGTTAGACATTGCTTTAATAATGCAATTTGAATTGATTTTATAGTACATTGCAATGAGTTTTAAAAGTTTTACACATACACACACACACACACACACACACACACACACACACACACACATATATTACTATACATTGTGTTTGATGCTCAACAAACCATAATAATAATATGTTACTTGCTTAAATCCATAATCCTCTGAATATGAACTGCCTTGAAGATGCTTAAATGTTTCTAAATGTAAATTGCTGCAGGATGTGCAATTTTCAGACTTGATGAGGGGGAAGGATTCTGTAGCTTGGTTGATACCTGTAACAGTTGAACTATCTGTGCCCAAGGCATGGCTGTCTGGAAGACTTCATCTGTTTCTGCTACATGCAATCAAAACTCCTAAATTATGCATAATTTAGTTTCCATGGTTTCAGTCTTGGATCACATAAAGTCAACTATAATTACTACCAGTGGATACTTCTACATGCACCTTGAGACATGCACCATGTACTTATAACACAGCAGAAAAAGAGTTGAAATTAGTAGGAAATTGTTTAAGTATACTGTATTGTTTTCCTAGCAGTGACTATAACAACACACAAACTTTTATGAAGGTTTTACAGATTTTTGAAGTGCATGCAACAAATGTACTTTCTGGTGGCCTATACTTTGCAAAATACACATCTTTTTACTAGCACTTACAGCCTATTTTGAAAATGTTATTCCTTACATATGGGACATGTGCTCATTGGTCACCTTACAGTAATATTCAACATTTATAATACTACCATGTAAATGTTATGTTTGACTATTTATGACTATAGTTTTAAATAGCCTAAGATGTATTTTTTTTATTTTTAGATTAAATCTGTCGGGAAGCACTCAATGTTATATTTATAACATTACAGTTTACTTCAATTCTTTTGATGTGTATATTCTGAACAAAACCATGCAGTACAAATCCGGTTGCACCATAAAACTAAATGTTTAAGAAATAAACACAGATGTTATGCAACAGTTTAAACTCAATTTAGTGTTGATTTTAATTGTTTGAGAATATAGTGTAGACAAAAAACACAAGTGTTGCCTATACAAACTCTACAGTGTTAAGTACAGTGTACAGTGTACTATGGGTTTAATATAGTTTAGGTCTATGTTTATGGTTTACGTTGCGGGAAAAGAGTAGAATACAATGACCATTTATGTATTTACTTTATTTCATTATTACCAGACTATAAATGTTAAGATTGAAACTATAAAATAAAAAGAAAACCATGGGTCAAGCATTTAGAGTTGTTTTCTCCCTTGCAGTAGACATTTCTTTCTTTCTTTCTTTCTTTCTTTCTTTCTTTCTTTTTCTTTCTTCTTTCTTTCTGACATCTTTCTTTCTTTCTTCTTTCTTCTTTCTTTCTTTCTTTCTTTCTTTCTTTCTTTCTTTCTTTCTTTCTGGGAATAGACAAAAACAATTAAAGTAGGATTTTTAGTATTGGTTAGACAACAATTATAAACTGTATGTATATCAACAAGATTAACGTGATTATTATGAATAATAATAATAATAATAATAATAATAATAATAATAATAATAATAATAATAATAATAATAATAATAATAATTGTTCTTATTCTTATTGTTTATTTATTTATTTATTTATTTTATAAAAAGTTAGTTTTATTTACTTTCACATTATGTATGTTTTTGCCCTTGCTCATCCACAGTGTAAACCGGACAAAGCATTGGATATGTATTCCATCTCATTTCAATAGCTTCAAATCAACAACTTAGCACTTGCAACTCTTATCTTCAGCCCTTGCCAGCACTCGAGATAACAGTCGTCGGTTGACACATTCCAACCCCCCAGGCGAAAGGCCAATTGCTTATTGGGATTTGTATTAGAGAAACACAACACTCAGTTCAGCAGCTATCCTTCCTCAACTTTCTGAACATAAAATTAAAATGTTACTATATACGATGCATTAAATTATAGGGGCATTTCTTGCTTATTCGCATTTTGCCCAGCAACAGATTTTTGACGTGGGTAAAAACAGGAGAGCATATATCTTAAAGTTTAAATTAGTTTATGAAGATACAAGTATAGGGAAGAGATTTATCTTCCCCATATCTGGTTCACGGCAGGGAAACAGTAATAAGACATACTGGGGGCAGAGTGCCATGCGCGCTGACAAAACTGGAACTACATTTCCCAGCAATCGTTCTGCTTAACCCCGTCTGCATCTTGTTTATGTCACGTGCACCAGCTGTCTTATCCAATGGGACCGCTCGCTGCGGGAAGCCTGGCTTTAAGTTACAGGCTGCACGGTCGAAGAGAAGTGGAGTGTAAAGTTTTGAACGGGTGATGTGAGCTGTACTGTACATTGTTGTTTGAGAAGACTTTGTAGAACTTATAATCAATAGGAATGCACGGTTGAACACACAGGATTACGAAGAGTTTGACGGATACGTTTTTCTTCGGACCAGGGCAGCTTTTTGGATTTAGAGTTTTATTTAAGAAAGAGATTGGGACTCGAAGAAGATTTTAGTGGCTGCCAAACATGTCTGCTGCGAGGCAGTCGCTAAACGCTGCATGGCTTTCCGTCGTACTGGTACTGTTTTCTGGATTGGAGCTAACCCTAGGAATTTATGAAAAATCTAGGTATTCTCCGTCACCTTGTTCGTGTATCGGAGACCTACTCGACTGTAGCAGAAGAAGACTGGATAAAGTACCTGAAAATCTCCCCTTATGGATAGTACAGTTGTAAGTATATCGTAACTCTGAGTACTGATTTCTATGGGACCAGCTTTTCTATGGAGTTGGTGTATATGGTCGTTTTCATGTCACATATGTCTGTGCCATTCTGATAAATTATCGTAACCTTGTGCAATGCTAACATTACAAAAATAATTGCATTTACATCGATATAATATTAATATGAATAATGATAATCGTAATTTTTGTGATATTGTTGTTTGTGGGAGAAAGTTTTCCCGCATTACAGCAATGTACATGTATCGAATGGACTGGTATTGCATATTTTGATGGAATTCGCAATTTTCTCTGGGCCTTAGGACGAGTAACATCACGTTTTGGTGACTACTTATTCTATCACTTCCTACACACTATACCATTATATACTACGATATTAAATGTATGAATTGGATTCAGTACAGTACACTGATACGGTGTGTGACGAAAACTTTTTTTTGTAAAGACTATTTTAAATAAAAACAGTTCTGACAACACTAAATAAATGTACTCAAATTTGTTACAGTACAGTAAACTTTGTCTTTTGTCTTTTGTTTTTCAAATATTAAAGTAGGCTACTTTCTTTATATAAGGTATGTGTGTGCGTAGGATATTTCCGAGTTAAGGTTGCTGAAGTTTATTAAAAAATAAGCGTTGCATATCCAAAATCATCATTTTAAAATAAATGGGGACGTTGTTTGTTATTTAAGTGTATGTTTGATAAGCGTGTGCATTTAAAAACAGAAGTTGATTTGAAAATAGTTTCATGAAGAGAACTATGACCTCTCAAACTTTGAACAGTGTTTGACTAATGAAAAAAAGAAAGTGGTAGCCAAAAGAAGCTAACTTCCAATAATTAATTTTTAAGTCGCTTAACGTAAACAATTTTGGTTTAGGTATCTTGACATTTTTACAAAATGCATTACCCCCCCCCCCCAAAAAAAAAAAAAAAAGCAGGAGGGATTTCAATTAGCTGTGGCTAATTCTGTTCAAATGCATCTACTGCCAGGGGGTCATGCTACCTTATTCATGAAATGTGAATGGCTGTATTGACAACATGTGGGACTCAACATTTGAATGACTGTAGGGTGCCTGGCATATATGAATGCCCAGAATGAAGATTTGAGAACAGAACCATTTAGTTGTGTATTGCTAAGAACAAAGAGAATATTCTGAATTCTTAATTACGCTGTCTTGTCGTGCTTTTGTGAAACCAGTTTCTAGACGTAGGCCTGAGAAGGAGCCATTCATACATATGGTCAAAATCTTTTGAGAGGTACCCTACTGTCAACCGTTTATTAGCTACAGATGGACACATTTTAAACAAAACAAAGTAGACCTTGAAGAATAATTCCACAAAGAAAAACACCATTTTTAAGTTTTACTGTTTATCTTAGACATGCATTCCACTCTTCTTTAATTTGGTTTAAAGCCATCTGTGAACAGGGTCCAGGTGTATAAATAAGAATGCATCTGTTGTTGCCAGTACTAGTTCCATGTGAGTGCCTGACCACTTGGTTACTGAATAAAATAACAACTTTAATTTGTCTGCTATAGTTTGTAATATTAGTTGTTATACAGTCGTTTATGTGTGATGTGATTGTAAAGATAAGTATACTTTTGTATTTGGAAGTATGTTTATACTTTTGTTTTCTTAAGAGTACCATCAGACTTGCAGGAATTGTTTGTTTATTTTTGTGCAGTTGAGGTCAGGGAGGGCAGTTGCTGCTGGCAATACAGCACCTTCATCAATGGTAATGTAAACAACAGTGTGCAGTGAAGTGACTTTACTTCACCAAATGCCTGAATTTTAAACTTTTTGTTTGTTTGTTTTAGAAATCCATTAATTCTAGTAAAGGAAAAATACACTGTTGAAAGTGTCTTAAACAAATAACAACGCTTGCGTAAGTGCTGTGGTGAAATCTTTTTTTTTTTTTTTTGTAATTTAACAGAGCTGCCTTTTACAAGTTTGGCAGTTGATTTAGGATTGTTCAGCTATTATCAAAACATTTTAAGGTACAGTATTAAATGTTAAGTAATGTGGTTGAGCAAGTATACTATTTGAGACCTATTAAAGTGATACTTTAGAATAATTCTACCAGTAAGTAACTTGTAGTACCTTGTACTCCAGTTTTACCTTTGGAACAAAGTGCATCATAGTCAAAACATCTTGCATCTTTAATACATCCAGCAGAACATACATGGCCCCATTACCACAGCTGCTTTTCTGAATTTTCCACACTAAAACTTTGCACTAAAACATTCTTATTTATGACTCGCTCTTGAGAGCGTCTTAAACTGTTAACAGCTCAGCCTTCTGTTTCCCAGCTCTCTCCATTTCTGCTGAATTAGCAGCTGTAAAGGCCCCAATGGGATTGATAAAAAAGCTGTTGTTTGGATTTGTATTAAAAAAGAGAGAGAACTTGACAGGATTCAGATTTTCAATTACAAGAAGGGGGGGGGGGGGCACCCATCATTTGACTGCATCATAACAGATTCAATTAGCAATTGTAGAAGTGTTTGATAGTTAAACCAACTAATTTTGTTTTGCCATTGCAAGTCCACATTGGGTTATTACATTATGACTGCATTGTTTTGCAAGTATTGGGCTGTTTCCTCTCTCTTTTTCACACTTCACAAAAGGCATATGCTTTAGAAAAGAGTTAAACATAAAAGGACATTTTAGCAATGTGCAACAAGTTAGGGAATTATTAAACTTAACTGAAAGCAGTTTCACTTTGTAAATGCAAGTGTAAAGAATGCACAAAGCAAATAACTTTTTTTTTTTTTTTTTTTTTAACTACAATACAAACTACAGTACTGAATTTTTTAAGTTGCTTAATCAGTTAGTTGCTAGTCATGGAAATTGAATTTGGGTGTAAGTCACACAGCAGGCTCATTCTTTTGAAGGATATTAATCTTGCTAACAAAATGATTCTACTGTGTGTAGAAGCTGACATTTGAAAGTTATTAAAAGAAAATCTTTGTCAACATAAAGTTTACTTAAAGCAGGGAAACTGCTACTTTTTCGATTCAGTATGTATGAATGTTGCTTGAGTACACCAAATAATAATAATAAAAAAAAAAAGAAACCTTATCGTTATCTAGATGTATTTAAGTTACATACTTTTGCAGATAACACGATGGAGAGTGTTGAAGGAGCAGGGAGTACTTGAAATCTGTATTGTATCTTGTTGATCTTTGATTTATCGCTTGTATGAAGTCATTTCAGTTATTTTGTGTTGGCTTTTGTTTATGGTGTGTGAGTGAGAACCGTGCTAAAACAAAAGAAAAAGGTATGAGAGTTTGTAAATAAAAATGTAAGTTGTTTTGCTCAAGTTTTCCATGATAAACTCCAGATGGAAGCAGGCTGAACTATGAGTGAAAGTGCCTGGCTCCAGTGCGTTTATCATGCACAGCAGTGGCTGTAATTGGAGGGGTTTTATAGTTTGAGACGTTTTGCCAGCATTGTTTTATAGTTTGAGACGTTTTGTGCATGTTACACCTCCCCACATAACATATCTGCTAATGTCTGCCTGTGTCTGGTGGTCTGTTTGGCAACATGTTTCAAATAAGGTAGTTTCCAGAATTTAGGTTATGGTCAAAACTTAAGAAGAGACTAGCTTTGATGTACATTTAATCCATTAAAAACTGCAATAAATAAATACATAAATAAATAACTACCTTTGTTTCATTTTGAACTGTATACACCCCTTTTCTGAACATTTTAGTTTTCAATTACTTTTTGGTGCATTATTTTTCTTTCCCTTTTTGTTGAATAAGTGTAGGCAGCGAACTATTAAAGTTTTCTTTTTTATTATTAGTTCTTTATAAACGTTGGAATAAGGCATACTTTTACAGATTGGTTGGATACAAATACAGTAATTATGTTTTTTGCTAATTTTTTATTTTTATTTTGCAGGGATTTAAGCAACAACAAACTCAAATCTGTTGAAGCAAACACATTCCAGAAGCTTCACAAACTACGTGAATTGTAAGTTGTTGTTTTTTGTTTTCTTCAAATTTAACACTGCTTTTTTTCTTTCTTAATATCATGTAACATTCATATCATGTTTTTCTTATATGAATAATTATTTTCTCTCTTTCTCCAGAAAATTGAATAATAATGAATTGGATTCCATACCAGATTTGGGGCCATTATCTGCAAACATTACACTCCTTTCTGTGTAAGTAAAATTGATCTGGCCTTATTTTATGGCAAACCCCCCTGAACAATTCAAGTTTTTTATTTATTTTTTTGATCTGGTGCAGCAATGGAATATATTGAATTGTTTTTAGCATTGACAAAGAAGCATTAATATGTGATTTATTTAAAAATGTGTCTTCCTTTTTGAATAAAGGGAAACAGAGTTTAGCTTAAATGTGCTTGTTGTCATGAGTTGGTAGATAATTCAGATTTCACCAAGAAATGTGTTAATTTATGAAAAAAAAAAAAAAAAACTGCTGCTATCATATGAACACCTACATTGCAATATGATTTCTGTATGTGTGTGTGTGTGTCTAATCTGTTTGCACAGTAATGTGATTACTGGTGCTGCTTTGAATGAAAGCTTGAAGCCACTCCAGTACTTTCTATTATTATGAGTAGTATTGTTATTCATTGTCAATGGTGTTTCGCAATAGAAGTACATTAGTGTTGTATATAAATTGCCTTGGTTATGATAGAAAGTTGTTAGAATCATTTAACTCTCTTTTTTTGTCTTATTTGGGGTTTCTGACCTTTTTAAAAGACACTTTTCATACAGTTTTTTAAAACCATTGCAACACTCTCTTTGGGTGTATCTGGTAAAATAATGCCAGCCATATTTCTTTACATCTCCTTTGAGTAAGTCTATGGCATCTAATCTTGTAAAGGAATCTAATGTTTATATGCCAAATAACAAATCCCCCATTTTTTAAGTGCTGGCAGTGCACTAGTGGAGTATGCGTGTGTGTGGTATTTCCTATTGGATAAAGAACAGAGTTTTTAAAAGCCATCATATGACTCTCTCTTCTGCTGTGGCGCCTTTAATGAAAACCAGGATTGCTTTTACATTTGGAAACTTAAAGATTATCAAGTACTTAAAATGCATGCGAAACAGATAAGATGGAATTTGTTGGTTGAGGTCTATTGTCTCTTTTTATTATTATTTGTATTACCGGTAGGAACGAAAAAAAATAAAATCGAAAACAATCTTAAAACCAGCAGCTTTTCTATAAACTAGGTTTACCCAGTCATCCCACAATAAAACCTGTGTTGCCTGCAGAAAATAAATAGAAAAGCCAAATAGTTAAAACCATAAATTCCTGGGAAATTGTTCAATTAATGAAAATGATCACGACTCAATTGCTCACATCTGGTAATTTTATTGGGGTTTGTTTTTCCTTTGGGCCTGGGTCAGCGAAGTCAGCTGGAGCAGCCACTCTGTCTGCTGTGCTATTTAAATAAGAACTGAGTGACATTCAATACCTGCGGTTGTTTTTTGTTTTGTTTTTTTTTTGCCAGAAATCTCTAAGCACAAGAAGGAAAACCTTAGTCAGTACTAAAATTATAAGGGGTATTTTTTTTAGGCTTCATTGTTTCTGCAGTCGTATTCATTATATGTAGAACGTTCCTTACAGAAGCAGAAAAGTATTTAGTATTTTATTTACTTAAAGTAGCTAATAGTTTTCAACAGTGCATGTTTTTTCATGGGCTTAGAACTTTCTGCTCTCCAGTTCCATTGGTTTTGGCTGTTGCTGTCTGTGGGCGTTTTTAAACTCTTGTTTTTGCTCAGTGTTAGTCATTGCTGTTCATAAACTGTTGAATGTCTGATTACTTATTATGGCTGATGCTTTTGATAAACTGCTGCCAAATGTCTGCTTCCTTTGCAAACATTATGCGTGTACAGAGTTCCTTTCACATGGAATATATTTTTGTTCAAATGGCTTGATTTACATGCAGTTTAGAAACTCCAGATTCTCCCTCCATTGTCGTGAGAATGTGTTTAATATGTATATAAATATATGTTCAGTGAAAAGAGGTTAGAAAATAATAATACATGGATTGTACTATGCCCTCTCATACGGGATATTGGTATTTGTTTAACGTTGTGTGTTTTTGTTTTGTTTTCCTCGCTTTTTAAATTAATTAATTTTTTGGGAGGGTGGCTAAATCAACACCTAAAACATCTTGTAAACCCAGTTTAACAAAGCTGCACGATATAATGTAAATATAATGTAAAGTCTAATTACCTGAAAAGTACTACCAAACTACCATGACAAAAAAGTATTTTTATTTTTGCATGTAAACCAAGCCAATGTTGGAGGACTGTAACAGTGCTCCATTGACAGGGATTGAGTTTGGACATGCACTTTTAAGTGTGCAAACACATGTAGGCCCATTTCAGAAGAGATCATTTTAAGTGTATAAAAGCAGCAAGTGAGGCGGTGAGTGTTAGATACAGCATTTGGTGCTGGCAGGTCTTTGTTTATTGATCAGCCAAGTGTAAAATGAGACGGTGACTAATCATACAGGTGGTGGAAGTAATGGTGACCCAAGTCACTGGAAAACATTCTCTCGAATGATTGCTTGCTAGAATAATAAACGATTACATTCCTTTTAGTATTAGTTGGCTTTTACACAGTTTTCCCTCAGTATGGTAAATCTTTTGACTGTAGAATTCAGAATGTTATATTTGCGCAAGTGTTTCAAATTTAATGAAACCAAGGCGTTTTGATTTAAGCAGTTACTGACACATTCTGCAGTTGGCCGTATGTTAGTTATTTCTTTCTTATCCTTTAAAAATACTGGGTTATCGCAGCAGTGTAGTTGATGGCTTGCTAGTCCAGCTCTAAAATATTAAATAACCTCATTTGCTAGAAAATTAGTTGGACAAATTTGAAAGCTCTCCAGTTAAATGTACAATACTGCTCTTGTTAGTGCAGCACTGACCTGGAGGATTGCAGATTAAAAGATAGCAAATGAAACCCTCTTGCTGTACAGTGCACTCTTGTTGTTACTGAAGCTGACTGACTGAGAGTCTGTGAATTCAAGGTAAAAATATACATTACAGGATAACTTTTTTTGCACCAATTGACCTTTTTAAATATTTTATAATTACAATCAGTATTGCTACATTTCAATTAGCTTAATTAAAGTACAGTAGGTGTCATTGGCAGTTCCATAGTGGCATTGTTGAACTGCTGTGCATTTTTCTTTAACAGTAGGTGTGAAACACCCTGGGTTCAAAAGCTCTGTTCACAGTGGCCTATCAAGCTGCCTGTTTGTAAAGAGTGATATATAGCTGGTTCCTTTACCTACTCTGAAGTTGTCATTTTGATTTTATTTTGGGCAGTCTCTTACTGTGCACATTACTGTAAGTATAGTAAGGTCTTGGTACTGAAAGCGTCTCTTCTAGACAGCATTGTTCACTGTGAATGTGTGAAATGACCATCTCGGATATCATGCGCCAGTATATAAAATACTTGGAACTCCATTCAGGTTAGTGCTTCAAGTAGATCTCAAGTTAGATACATTAGAAATAGGGACTTCTGCCTTCACTGACTTGCCCTTGAGGCATGCAAACTGTAAGGGAATCTGCAATCTCTTAGTAAAGTGCCCCCTGCCTCCCCCCCGTGACTAGCTAGTTGTTTGTAGTAACAGATTAAAAAAAAAAAAAATGTTTTACTCTGAGGCATCATTTTCCTATTCTGAAATAGATAAGGTGCTAGTTTTTCCCTGTTGCTTACAATCACCTATTTTAATCAGGTGTTTTTGTACCCGGAAAGGAGAGAGGCATGCAGGCAGGCATTGCACAAAAAGCCACTGAAGCCCCATATCCTGTTGCCACATCACAGCTGAAAAGCCCTGGGCTGAATCTTGTGTGAAATGTATGAGGCTGTTAAGTGTTGACAGTTGCTTTTTATTCTAAAGCAGCCTAGAGCCTTCTAGGTTTAGGTTTCCTGCACAGAACTAGACATTCAGGTTTTAGTATTCCCACTGAGGACTGCTATGGTTTTTAGTACAGGGGACATGTAAAATGAAACCATGGCAGTGTGCACTTTCTTTGTCTATCCACAGTAACCTAGCACCTTTTCAAAGACTGTTGCAAATCCGTACACAAAAGCCAAACTTGTAACTTTATTGGTCGCTAAATTGCAACATGCAAAACTGCTTACTTTTACATTATGCAGCCAATGAGATAGTTTAGGTAAGAAAGGGCTTGAGTAAAAGACCATCTTCATTGTCATGTAATCCATACTAAATACAGTATAATTTGTTGTTTACTGGTAATGAACAACTGCAAAGAATGAAACTGTGATAACTTTAAATGTTAATTTAAAAAAAACAAAACATTAAAAAAAACAAAAATCCTCAAAATACAGTGGAATTATAATAAAGTTTTAGGAAAATTCTGTTCTACAGTCAGGATACTGGAACAGCCACTCATGTCCAAGTACTCAGCTGTATAAGGGATTTCTGTTCTGTGCAGCAGTCCTTATACAAAGAGTGCACTGTGCAAGTTATGTTTATAACCAAGCAGTTTTCACACTGCAGTTTAGGAGGTGTGCAGTTCAGGAAATTGCTGTCTTCTGCTGTGGTGCGCTTTCACTAAGGGAATGTTATTTATCACTAAAGTAATTGCCAGTTGTAATACCTTATTAGTAATTACCTTATAAACAGAATAACACAGTATAGACCAGCCTGTAATGCATAGCTTTAATTAGAGAAAACACCACTCGGTTGACACCTGAAAATAAACAATTGGTTTTCATCTACCACAAGTATGTATTTATATGAGGATGTAAAAGTTGGTATTTGGGTATTGTACGTTTTATAATAGTATATACTGTATGTATGTATATCTGCTATTAGCTGCTGTGTTGCTGCTACTATTTCATGTATTATGTTACTATCATGACTTATGCACATTCCACTGTATTTAATGTGCTACTTCATGTATTATGCATTTTGCATTGTGTTTAATGTATTATGCTTTTTTAAACTGTATTTCATGTATAATCCATTTCTCTGTATCTGAAGTAAAAATATATATATATAAAAGACTATATATATATATATATATATATATATATATATATATATATATATATATATATATATATATATATATATATATATATATATATATATATATATAATGGCGTCTTCGTGTATAATGTAAAATACGCAAGATTACAAGTTACCGAAGATAACGTCTAGTTTATTGTTCTAACCTCTCAACTAGGGTTTCTCGATTAGCAAAAGTCAGGAACCTTTGTAACCTGAATTCGTTGTTATTATAAAACCTCGACTTTCATGTAGTAAGTGGCAGCTCAAATATCGATTTTGAAAACATTCATATTCACTATCAACGATAAATATATAAGTATTGCTGATATAGATAATATTATATATATAATATATTATGCTATTTTTTTTATATGTCTGATTGTTTCCTATTTTTATCCTGATCGCAAGTGTTGACCTGTCAAACTGTTTTTGTTTCAGGCATATTAACAGCAATAAGATTGCCTCACTGGAACCCGGTTGCTTTGACAGTTTGTCAAGTTCTCTCCAGATTCTGAAACTGAACCGAAATAGAATTTCATCTATTCCTCCCAAGATTTTCAAACTCTCCCAACTGCAACACTTGTAAGTTTTGTGTAATTAAATATAAGAAAATTTAATATAAGAAAATATAAGACCATTTGTTTTATTTTTGTCTTGTTTTCTAAAATAATATCTTGTTTTATTTTTACTTTTTTCAGGGAACTAAACAGAAACCGCATTAAGAAGGTTGATGGTCTTTCTTTCCATGGATTAAGCTCTCTGAAGTCTCTTAAAATTCAGAGAAATGGCATCAGTAAACTCATGGATGGAGCTTTCTGGGGATTAAGTAGTATGGAAGTTTTGTAAGTACAAGGTTTTTTATTATTTATTTATTTATTTATTTATTTAACCAGAAGTACTTCATCAGTAGTCTGTACTCGGTAGTAAATTCAAGATTGTAATCTTGAGCACTGTTGGCACGTATATCTAATCTGGTTTTGTCCGTTTTACAAATTTACAGGCAACTGGACTATAACAATTTGACGGAAGTCAGTAAAGGATGGCTGTACGGCCTGTTGATGTTACAGCAGCTCCACCTCGGCCAGAATGCCATCAGCAGGATTGAACCTGACGCCTGGGAGTTTTGCCAGAAACTCAGTGAGCTGTGAGTTGCTTTTATTCTCTTCCAGTTTGAGTGTAGAGTTCATGCCAAAACATGAGCCCCTTACTAGTGATCTGTGAGTTTTTTCATAACAAAGTTTCCAAGGTGACAACAGCAGCAGCTTTTTGTGTGAAAGATTCATATTTTTGTTGTGCAAAGTTGAGGCCAATCATGACTTTTTTTTTTTTTTTAAGGCAGTGCTTTTTTTTTGTTTGTTTGTACAAGCCACATAAAAAGATACTGTATGCCCGAACTGTAATTTGCATAGCATGAAAAAATATATATATGCAAAGCATTTAAGTGTGTCTACCAACTTTCCATTTGCAGAGCTTCTGAGAAAATATGCCTACAAAGGACTGATTTCCTGGTACTATTGTATTACAGATACAAGTAAAATTAACTATGCATTTGTTTCAGTGAAGGTGGGTTGGTAGAAATGTGCAACCTTGAGATAAATGCATCACTTTTACAATAGCACTGGATTGCATAAAACAAAGCCACTTATTTGTATCTGTGGCTTGCTTGTACCAGGACAGGAAGTAAGAAACCAGCCCTTGATATTTCACTGGGAAGATAATTTGTTGATCAGAGAGAGTTAGCAATTGTCTGAAGTAAGGTTGGCCCAACATAATAAGCTAGGGTGGTCTTTTCTTCCCCCATGATTCCACATTTAATTGCTCCATTGCGCTATTCACAGGGATCTCACCTCAAACCAATTAACACGGTTAGATGAGTCCAGCTTTGTGGGTCTCAGTCTGCTTGGCGAACTGCACATTGGAAATAACAAAGTGAGCTTCATTGCTGATGGCGCCTTCCGAGGTCTCTCCAGCTTATATACACTGTGAGTCTTGTAATTATCTTAATATAAACTATTAGTTGTGCAAGCCTTACTTGTGTTGTAGCTTTCTGCTTGCAGTTAAATAGTTTGTTTCATGGCTCATATTTACGACATAGTTTGTGACTATTTCTAATTTATTTCTGCTACAATTATTCTCCAAGACAATGTAAGATTAAAAAATAAAATGTACACCAGACTGTTTTTGCTAAATAAAGATGAATAAAGTTACAGAAAACACTGTGACAAACTAGGGAATGTAGTTCTTTCAGTTTTGTTTGAAAACTCTTTAGTTGGTAAATGGACGCATGCTTTGATTTGTTTTCCAGAGGTCAGCTTAGGGCAGGTGTGTAGTCAAGGACTGTTGATGATTACCAAGGTCCATCTCATTCAGATTTAGCCAAGCATGTTGTAAAGGAAGCTAATGGTTGAAGAAGAATACAAAGCGTAGTTGAGCCCTTTGATGGATTGAAATTCAAGTCAAAGCAATTATTTGCAAGCTTTTATTTCTACTTCTTGAGGATTTGTTTTCTCACTGCTTGAGCTCTTTAGATCTTAATTAGAAGTGGATCATATTTAGAAGAGATGTGTTTTATGTAGTTTATTTTTAAGTAGATTCTTTGTTTTAGTTCTGTTTTTTTTTTTGTTTTTTTTAGATTTGTGATAACCACCTGTGCCTTATAAAATACAAACTACCTGTTTATGTGTGATCTGAAAAAACAACTCTTAACTTTTTATAGCCTGCAGAACCAGCAGGAGACAGAGTCTTCATTTATGCAGTTGGGGCCCATATAAACCAAAGGGAGCTTCAAATATTTTAAGTTGGTTCTTGTACTTCAAAATAAGCTCAAACTAAGGCATTTTTTGTCAGGTTCTCTTAAAAAGAATGTTATATTAATAAGTACTGTTATATTTCAGTGACTTGAAAAACAATGAAATCTCTTGGACCATTGAAGACATGAATGGAGCTTTTTCTGCTTTGGACAAACTAAGAAAACTGTAAGTTTGTATATTTTACCCACTGCAACACAAATCCCCAAAAAAGTGACTAGGGGATGTTTTATAGAACGATGAAATGCTGTTCACTCTTTTCTCTGCTAAAGATGAAGGGAGTTGGGGTGAGGTTATGGGTCACTTTTTATCAGGCTAGGAGAGTATGGTGCCAAAAAGTAGCCTTTGATCAAGAAACACAACTCCCAATGGATGTGATTAGTGATGTAAAGCTATAGGTTTCCTATCCACTCAGTGGTCTTTGATGGAAGTAACAGAATTATAGCTGTCTAAGCTATTACTTTTATAAAAGTCCATAATTTCCTTAGACACTTCAGGAAACCACAGATGCATAAGTTTAATGCACTGGATTGTTATGCTTGCCTGAGTACAGTATATGAACTGTAGAACTAACCTAGTTGTGCTCCAATGTGCAGTAGGCCCTTTTGCGTTTCTTAGAATGTTGAACTGGAAAGCCAGTTGGACAACCAAACATATCTATTTAGTAGCCCACAATCTGTTGAATTTTGCAGTTCTGTGATTTGAAAAGCTGTTTTATAGCACACGCTCATTAAGCATGTTTCTTATGTTCAGGATTCTCCAGGGAAACCGTATCAGGTCTATCACTAAAAAGGCTTTCTCAGGACTAGATGTGCTTGAGCACCTGTAAGTATCCAAACTTTGTATTTATTTATTTATTTATTTATTTAAAAGAAGCGTTTAAACCAGTAAAATTCAAATTTGTTGAATGTAAAACTACAGTAAACCAGACCAGCTGTTTGGAATCAGACTGTCTCCTTTCTTCTTTCTGTTCTATAAATTAGCTCAGACAAGCAACCAAGCAGTCTGTTACAGTCAGACTTTCCACCCTGGTGGAATTCGGATCGATCACTGTATGTGGGTGTAGGCAAGAACGTTGCAGTTCTGAGCCAGGAACAGATGATTTGAATTAGTTTTTCACAGTCATGCTGGATTTTAAAAGAACTAAAGCTAGGAACTGCTTGATTAACCGTCTGTGGTGCAGCCCACATTTAATTGCCCCTCGGCACAGATTGTTCTGCTTTGATTGTTGAACTGATTGCAGACCATTTAGCTTTCCATCTATTTTAAATTAACCAAAGGTGTAAGGAGGCCTGGTTAAAAAGTTATAGCTTCACAGATGTGTGCAAGTTCAACATTATTCATTTCTCTCTTTTTTTTACCCTCAAGTGACCTGAACAACAATGCTATAATGTCCATTCAAGGAAATGCCTTTTCACAAATGAAAAAACTTAAGGAATTGTAAGTATTGTTTTTACAAACTTAACTTCTCTTTCATAAGCCCCTTATTGTTTTCTTCAGTTTTTTTTCCCCTTTTAATTTATTTTATGTGGATAAATCCAGTTTGTCCTGCCATCGCAATGTCCCACATTACAATAGAATTTCACTTACATTCAAAACCTTGATTCTTGCACCTTTTCCCAGCACTAAAAGTAGTAGTTATGGTTGTCTACATATTTTGAACTGAAATAGTTTTTAGCTTTTACATGTGAATGTAACTTTTACAATGCTCAGGGTTTTTGTCTATTTCTGTTAGTGTCAGCTTAACGGTATGTGATCTAAATTGTATAATTTCTTTCACCAGGCACTTGAACACGTCCAGCCTACTATGTGATTGCCAGCTGAAATGGCTCCTTCAGTGGGTGGCAGATAACCAGTTTCAGCCCTTCATTAATGCTAGTTGTGCCCATCCCCAGCTGCTAAAAGGAAAAAGTATATTTATTGTGAGCCAAGACGACTTTGTGTGTGGTGAGTGTTTTTTTTCTTTTTCTTTTTTTGTGGTGTTGTATATTCATCAGTTGTCGTTGATGTTTTTAGATTCTTAATATATTGTGCAAGTTTTTATATTAAAAAAACCTTATTTTAAGTGCATGACCTTACCAATAGTAAGCCATTGTTTTGTACCATTTCCCTTGCTGCACAAGAAGTGTTATGCAATGTGTGTTTTTTTTGTTTTTTTTTTTCCAGATGATTTTCCCAAACCCCAGATTACAGTGCAGCCTGAAACCCAGTCAGCAATAAAGGGTTACAATGTGAGTTTTGTCTGTTCTGCTGCAAGTAGCAGTGACTCCCCAATGACCTTTGCATGGAAGAAGGACAACGAGGCTCTGAATGATGCTGAAATAGAGAATTATGCCCATCTCCGAGCACAAGGAGGAGAAGTGATGGAGTACACTACAATTCTTCGGCTACGAGATGTTGGTTTTAGCAGCGAAGGCAAATACCAGTGTGTAATCTCCAATCACTTTGGGTCGTCCTATTCCACTAAAGCCAAGCTCACTGTAAACAGTAAGTGCCCTTTGTGTTTATTTTCACATTTAACAATGGACAATGCCTGAAACCAAGGAAGTTCCTAGACATGCAAACATGTTCTTGTTTGACTTTTTTTTTTTTTTTCACTATTAACATTTATAGAAGATTTTGAAGTTTGCATTTGTATTTTAGTTTGTAAATTGTAATTCTACTAGTATCTTTGTGAACAAACTGTAAATGAAAATCTTTGTGTGTCTCTGCTAAATTCAGGGCTTGCAGAGACACAGATTGAATCTGTGTGAGCTTAGCAATGTTAATTTTCAGAATTTTAACTTGAATATTTTTTTTAATTCCAGTGCTTCCATCATTTACAAAAATGCCCATGGATCTGACCGTCAGGGCAGGAGCAATGGCCCGCTTGGAGTGTGCAGCAGTTGGACACCCTTCTCCTCAGATAGCCTGGCAGAAAGATGGTGGCACAGACTTCCCTGCTGCACGGGAGAGACGCATGCATGTGATGCCTGAGGACGATGTTTTCTTTATTGTCGATGTCAAAACTGAGGACATAGGAGTATACAGCTGTACTGCTCAAAACAGTGCCGGGACAATATCTGCAAATGCCACCCTAACTGTGCTGGGTAAGAACATAAACGCTTAAAGTCGAACACAAGTGTATTGTAAGAATTAATTAATCTTTAATTAATTTAAAGATTAATTGTGGTTATTTATATCCAGTTTTTATAGATTTAAATGTTTTTTCAGATGGCAATTCAGTTGTAAAGTTGGCTTGACCAGGCTTATAGTGATACACATTTTAGCTCAGAAAAAAAAAAAAACCTCTTTCTCTGTTTCTCATAGAAACACCTTCTTTCATGCGTCCTCTGATGGATCGAACCGTTGCAAAAGGGGAAACAGCCGTACTGCAGTGTATTGCTGGTGGCAGCCCTCCCCCAAAATTGAACTGGACAAAAGATGACAGCCCATTGGTTGTAACTGAAAGACACTTTTTTGCAGCAGGAAACCAGCTTCTTATTGTTGTAGATACAAATGTGGAAGATGCTGGAAAGTACACCTGCGAAATGTCCAATACGCTGGGAACGGAAAGAGGCAACATTCAACTGAATGTGGTCCCCAGCCCAAACTGTGACTCCACTCAAACCGTTGGCCAGACATTAGAGGAGGATGGCTGGACTACAGTTGGCATAGTGATCATTGCTGTTGTTTGCTGTGTGGTGGGAACATCACTTGTCTGGGTGGTCATCATATACCACACAAGGAGACGCAATGAAGACTGCAGTGTAACAAATACAGGTGTGTAAACTTCGCACTGTGGGCACTGACTCACGTAATTCAATACGGCAGAGTTTATTGCACTGTTCTTGTCAGGGTACACATTTGTTTTGCAACAAAGATAAAGCAGTGGAACGTTTTCTTTTTATTATTGTTGGCTGTTAAAGTAACACTGAAAATGTTGTTCTTGTAATGTAATTTAATCGTATAGCTTTTATTGTTTGATAACATGCTTTAGCATTTAAATTAGCAAGGGTATACATTTGTCTTCATTGATTCATTTTCTAAACAATTGCTGATTCTGATTAAATTTTTTGGTCGTAGATGAGACTAACTTGCCGGCAGACATCAACAGTTACTTGTCATCCCAAGGAACATTGGCTGACAGACAAGATGGCTACGTTCCTTCAGAAAATGACAGTCACCACCAGTTTATGGCATCCTCAATTACTGGATATTATTTACAACAAAGAGATCTCAATGGTAAGACTTAACAAGACCAAATACACATTTCTGCCTAATAGACCACCTGATAAGTGTTCATTGTGGAATCAAACTTATCTTGTTGTTTTATTTAAGATATGAATTAAGTCAATTGCACACCCTTCATTTCATTATTTGCAGTAGATATTAAAATATTATCACACCACCACATCCTAAGCCACCTCCATTTTAACTGATAGGTATGTGTCTAGATACTGGGAGTGAAATGGATATGGAGGCTGTCATGGATCCACTGATGTGTCACTACCAAGGGACAATAGGATCTGTGTGTACAAGAGGAAATATGTATGGTACGGACCCATCTGATGGAGCATGCTTCAATGGTAAATACTTCTTATTTGAGTTATGAAACATATTGGCACTTGTTACTAGCATCAAGTTTAACCTGCTCTTCGTGCTTTAGTTAATGAATTATGCATCCATCATTAACTGAATGCATTTTTTGGGTGTGTATCACAACGTTTATGGGCAAGACAAAGGAATTACTGATTGTTTATTTATTTATTTATTTATGGGGGCGGCAGGGGGCTCTGGTAAGTTATGGGTATATTAGTTTTCATGTTTTATTTGTATTTACCTTTTCCTTTTTTTTTTGTAGGTTGTACTCCTGACCAGAGACCTATTTGCAGTGAGCCTTATGAAGGAGACATTAAGTATTGTAAGTCAAAGGAATACTATCCTTGCACACACCCCCTGGAGGACCCTTTTGACCAAGCTGCTTCCAGCATGCTCATGCAGTTGCCAAGTGGGTGCCTCCACAGCTCAGTTCACACACAGAATGAAGGATCCTCAGCTGACAGTGACATTCCAGACTTTAATAGAAATCAAGAGAGAGTGCCACCCAACACCTTCATGGGTAGGTAGAATAGAAATGTAGCATTATATTATATACCATAGTGCATAAGTAAAATTGCTATGTATCTCAGTCTCTGTTCTTACCCCCCCCCCAGGAACATTTGGAAAGTCTTTATGGAGGCCACAGCAAGAGTTTTATTCCGGTTACAGCCCTTCTGCTCCTTACAACCCAATGACAATACATGAAAATCCTTATACTACAGTGGACACAGAGTCTGAGCCTGAGGAGGAGAATGCTTTAGACTGTGCTGACTCTACAAATGGACAGAGCATGGACATCTATGAACAGCCTTTTGATAACCATCCGACTGACACTTCTAAACCATACAGAATAAGTACATAGCGGAATATGTATGAACTTTCTATTAAGAAAAAAAAAAAACTACCTCAGCTGAACTGTGCTCAAGCAATTTGAACAAGTGATTTGCAATCATTTGGTGGGAATGTATAGCAACTTATGGGTTATAACTATGAAAAGAGGATCTTAACATATGGAATAACTTCCTTTTAAGAAGAGTGTTTATTGTCATTGTTAATTTTATACAGATTTATATAATTTTTGTAAATGAATAGTGTAAATAGGACAGTAAGTATTTCCCTTATTTTTGTAATGTGAGATTAAAAAAAAAAAAAAAAAAAATTACTATGATGTTTATGAAACAACTTATTAAGCTTCTGATAAATTTAGGCAATTTTTGCACGTAATAAAACATTTTGCCTTGTGCTGCTATAAACCATTTAAAAATGAAAACGCTGTGACTTTGTTTTATTTGACTTGCCATACTGTTTTAGGTTAATACATGAAAGTTTTACTGAAAGCAACCTGTAAGAATAGATTGAAAAAGACTGTGTCAACCCCTAGTGTCTGGACAGAAAAAAGGTCATGCTTGCTCATTTGGGTTGCTCATCACCGTTTTCATATATACAAAATTTTAAACATAATGACACTAAAGCCTATAGCTGATACAAATAAACTTGTAGTTCTTAAAAAAAAAATAAATAAAATAAAAACCACACACACACGACAATTACAATGCAAGTTAATTCTGTCTTGTACATGCAGATGATGAATCTGTTCTAATATTATACCCCCATTCCACTGTCTGCCACGGTATGGTTCTTGTGGCAGCTGTGAATCATTTGTGATTTTAAATTAAGGGCTGGGCAATTGGAATTTAAATTGAGTGTGGAGAAATTTGGGGAATATGGGACTGTGAGTTCATCTTAGGAGAAACTACATTCCAAGAGGAACCAAGTTATTTGTGGGATAATCTGTACACAGGATAATAAGCTGGAGAAGGATGCTGAAAAACATGTACATGAAATTAAGGGTGGGTACTGATCAGAAGTTAGCCCTTCAGCTTGTGCATAAGAAGTAAAACAAATACACATTAAAATAATGAACTGACCTAAAGAAGACATAATATCTGTCATGTTCAATATTTTAACTTGTAAACAGTAACTGTTTCTGTTTTAATGTTACATGGTATGTTAAACAGAGCTAGGTATAATGGTGGCAAATTTATTTTCCTATAACTGATAATGTGGTTTTATTCTCACCTTTTCAATGTTTTTTTTAGACATTCCTGTTAATTTCTGTTCTTGTGCTTTTTACCCTTTTCCACCCAAAAAAGGCTAATAAAATTAATGTTAACATTTCTTGAAGCTGAAACCAATTGTTTCTTGAAGCACTTCAGTTTAATAATTACGTTTGATGATACTTCAAAAAAAGGAAAGCGGCAACAATTCTTCACGTGACGATCTGTTGCCATGGCAGATTCAGAATACAACTTTACCCAGATTGCTGTATAATTTTCCCCCCTTTGATTTGGGTGCCAAAGAACAGGACAGGAAGTCGATCATTCCTCAGACCACCGGTGACTAAGCACAGAACACTGATTTTGCATGCTTCGGCTTATTGCCAGATTTGCTAAATTGTGTTGCTAATATGTCTTCATTGCTGCCAGATGTGATGTGGTGACAGATGTTGATAATGCATATTAGATTGTTAAACTAAGCTAGAGAAAAATTGTACAATATGCAAATTGAGGGTGGGGACAGGGGGGCACTTGTGTTGTTTATATGGTAAGAACAATAATCTTGAGTAATCTCAAATTACTGTGTGATGTAAATGAAGAAAAAAAAAGTTACACATTTGGTAGCCTTGTAATCCTTTTAAAAGACTATGAAACTGATTTTGTTGTAAAATTCATGCAAGGGCTTTTGATGACTAGTTATTTCTGTTTACTGTTTTTTTTTTTTTTAAGTCACCTTCAGCACTTCATCCAGCTGCTTCATTAAACAAACTGGGAAATTGTATTACTGCAGTACAACGAGTGTTAAACCTTACACCTTATCTAGTTATCCTTTTTCCAAACTTGCACATTTCATACAATTTCTCCTTTTTGCCCCTCATAGCCAGCCCACAAGTTGTGCAAGAAGCGAAATAGTTAAAAGCAGTTTCGGGCGTTTTTAAACTTGCAGATGTTGTAATAAATCAAATGCTGGGCTGCCACAGCAATTGGCATTTTGACAAATGTTCCACAATAATGTAGACATGTAAAATGTGATATTTCTGAGGCATTGCTTGTTACTCTTTCACTACCAATGTAAAATCCCAACTGTCTGCAAAGGTGGAAACTACTGTTAAAAAAGCAAAATCCTCACATGCTGGTTTTTGAAAAATATCCTGTTTTCAGACCTCAGCAATGACAAATCCTGTTTAAGACAATTACCAAAGCAGTTCCTGAGAGCTGTGTTGTACTGATTCCGCTTTTAAAGTGCATACAGCATCATCAGTTTTAATGCAAGAGAGCAGGATTAACAAAGCTTTGGGTATTGCACCCTCCAACTGCTGCTACGATCACTATCTTTATCCTACTTTCCTATTAATCGGCACAATTATTTAATCTGGGAAACTGTTCAGACCCCTGGCAATTGCTGCCTCCATAGGTTGTATGCGTTTTCTCAGAAAGATTGTATATTCCTGAAAAAGTAGCTTAGTTGTATTTAAGGTGCAATCAACACATTCAGATGGTATTGGTAAACTTAATCCTTTACTATTCACAGGTACAAGAAACACCTTTTATTATGTGTGGTGTAATTATGTTCTCTGCACTGCTTTTTAAAAATCTGAATGGAAAAATAACAAGAACAAATATTGCACAATATATTGAGAGTAACAGTCTTGGGATGTATGTACAGTACTGTAGGCCCCAATTATATTTTTGCATATATAGTATCTAGAGGCCTAGATCCAATTGTGATGAGACTTGCCAAGGACATTCTTCAGCACAAGGTATTGAAAGTATCTGTCACAGTTGCCCAGGCTGTACAGTTGTGCATGTGTTTAATTAAGGTGGATATCGGTCATTAATTACATTTTTTCATGAGACCAGTACTGTAGCTCTAACTTTGTATTTACAACAGAGGTGTATGGTACTGACCTACTTGCCTCTAACCAAGAAACACTCTGGACAAATGGTCAGTGTGTCTAGACTGAGTCAGGCACAGCCAGTCCAGTCTTAAAACAACATGAGCTGGAATGCAAAAAATGTCAGTTTAATGAGACCCACACTAATACAAACCTGAGTGCCTGCAGTCATCACTGCATAAATAATGGACTTTGTTTTTAGACTTCACTCAGTCTTGAAGGTACTTTAGGGTGAACAAATCTATACTAAAAAAAAAGTTCTGTAACAGTTGCAGATTTGTATTTTTCTGTTAAAGTTTGTAAAAAGCTTTTCTCCAAATTGTGCTTTTAAACTCCCTGCATTATAGTGTATTTATGTTGTTATAAAATCAAGCTGTCTTCACCTCTTATGTCAAATATATTAACATTACACACTTTTAACAAAATCATTAGAGAAAATAATGTTTTCTTTGTAACATGAAAGGGCAGTCATTTATAATTTAGTATTTTAGTTGAGGATTCATGAATGACATTTGTGATATTGTCTTTCCTTACCATGTGAAGGCAAAATTAAGTGTTCAATTGCATGATTTGAGTCTTTCACTTAAGAAAGAATAATAATAATAATAATAATAAAATTGTTTTTTTTTTTTTTTTTTTTTTTTTTTTTTGTTATCTATTGGGGATTATGCGTACATTGCAGAAAGTTGAATTTTAATATACGACCGCCAGAAGAAAGACCTAATAATAATAATAATAATAATAATAATGCTGGTATTGTGTGTTTTTTTTTGGTAGTGGTTTTTTTTTTTTTTTTTTTTTTTTTTTTTTTTTGTTATAATAATAATAATAATAATAATAATAATAATAATAATTGCTTTCCGTTTGGCTCATTCTTTCTGGTAGTGGTGTTTTTTTTTTTTTTTTTTTTTTTTTTTTTTTTTTTTGTTATCTAAATATATTCTGCTAACGTTTGCAAATTCTCTGCTTACTGACTTTGTAATTCGTCATTTCTCTGTACACTGCTAAATTCAGATTGCTTCTGTGACCGATTCACCAGCCCAGGAAGAAGATATGTTCTGAATCTGCCTCTAGATAGGGGTTTGTAACTGGCACAGCAATCTTTTCCTTTATCCAGGTGTAACATAGGTTTAGTGATACATAGGTTTATGTTAAGTAAATCTCAGAACTGGGAAGATTTTATCAGTGTGAAATGGAGAAAATATCTGATTCAAATGTATGCTGTCTTTGTAATTCGGTTGAAAATGTTGTTGTTGTTGTTTTTCTTTTTTAACCCTCAGTGGGTTGCATCATTTCATCTGAAGAGACAGTGGGAGCAGGCGTTGATTGTTGACTTTCCAAACACCCCATTTAATAGCATTTAAAGCATTAAAGTACTTACAGTTCAGTAAGTAACCCCATCCATCAAATGAGTTGATTTTAAACAGAGCCCTTTAACATGCATGCTAGCGGTATCCTTAGGCCCTCATCTAATAGGATTTCTACAAATGGGTTATTTTTGTTTTGTTAGTTTTGCACTATTTATATAACTAACATCACAAGGGACTTGCCTGGCTAATAATTCATCATGCAACACACTGGAAACACCTACACTATATTTTATGTCATTTATTTTATGGAATTTGGCTCAACAACATGACCCACTCAAACAAGGGTATCCTCTTCTTATAATATGAAATAAAAACTAGAAAGAACAGTGTTGAAAATGTATTGGGAAGCAGATAGGATACAAAGATGGAGGCAGCAGCAGCAGCAATGAAAATCACTGCAATCGATTTGTATTTGATAATAATAAAATAATAATAAAAAAAAAAACACATTAACAGCACCAAACATTTTACCAAAGAGAGATGTACTACTGCTGATGGTGATGCTGGCTGTATTGTGATGCTATTTTCTCCTCCCTTGTAAGATTCAACAAGCTTGTTTTATAATAAGGGTAAAAGATCATGCTATGTTACTTATATTGGTTAACAAGTAGATAAAATTGCTATCTGATAACTCTTTATATTTAGTATATTCAACATTATGGGACTAAGCTAAGTTAATTCTCATACTGTTCAATTAGTAGTGGAAGTTTATTTGGATTACAATTAACAAAGATGGGACTGGATGCTATTTGACAAACAAGGCACACAGGTACAGTAATATATGCATCAATCTTTGATCTATTGGACTACAGCTCTCAAAGTAGAGTTGGTGATTTGGTGAAAATTGATGATACCTTGACAGCTGGCAACACAAAGCAAATATTGATCTAACATTTACCTAGTTTGACAGGGCTTCACTCAACACTGGGCAAAGATCCTAACAAAACAACATGTGGAAAAAGACTATTTGAATAGGAAGTGACAAGCAGAAATGTTGCTTGTATGGGTGTTTTAAGAAATGTATTTAAATCATATGAATGACTCTCTCTAAGAACACAGTTTAATCTAGACTTGTGGCATCTACTTGCAAGTAATTCAGTTCACTGATTATGCCTATGGCTGCGATTTTGGCATGGTAATTATTAATATATTTCACAGATGAGGTGTGTCAGAAAAATTGTTGGTTGAGAGGATGGATGTACCAACAATGTCGCTTTGATTTTTTTAAGACCTCTTGTATAAGAGGTACAAACTCAGCACAGCTACTTAAATGCCAATTTATCAAATTTCGTGAATGAAGTCTGTATTTAAAGTATGAACAACAGCTGCGAGCACTTTGTGCAGTAAAAAGAGTCGCGACACGATGCGTCCTTCATACAGCAAACAGCGAAGCTGCACAGCTATAGCTCTGCGTCTGACGTGCCGCATTCATCTGCGACAGAAGTATGAACCAGGCTTCAGAGTTTTCCAAAATTCTGAAACAGCATGTTGTAAAGAAAGCCTCTATATGTCTGTAAACTTCTGTTCTCTGTTGCATGTTCTTCTGTCTTTAAACAGCTCGCTCACAATCTTGCTCGCTCAGCTGTCTCATTCACTAACCTACATTGTTACTGGCACAGGAAATAAAAGAAGTGCCAAATCAAATGTGTTTTTACATCAATTTTCAAGATTTCATGGACTTTATTCAAATTCACAATTTTCACGGTTTCCGTGACCTCTGTGACAAAATTGTAGCCTTAGCCTAATGAAATTCAGGTAGCCAATTACAAAAAGCATTGTTAATATTGTCACTTCACATCTATATCACATGCTAAGAACTGCTCACAAAGGTAAACTAGCTTTATAGTAATTAGATACATTTTTTTTTTTTTTTTGACAATGGGCCCAGTTTTTCCACTTTCTGCAATTATATGACTTCATTTAATTTGTCGTTTCTGTAATTACACCTTATTCATGTTTTCCTTTTACTCTTAAATTACATTTAGGTTCATATTGCGTTATTAAACTGGAATAAGTAACATAAATGAAGGCACATTTTCAACGCAACTTAATTAAAAGGACAAAATCCAGGCAATTGTTCCTAGCTAAATAAATCCAGAAAATGATTAGAAATCAAGAAAATGAAGAGGAGCACAACAATGTGGTTCTTTTCAGT